>NC_037689.1:145714950-145890745 GCF_003255815.1 Theropithecus gelada | reverse complement strand
CCGCTGGGCGAAAGGGAGAAACCCCCCAAAAAAAAAAAAAAAAAAAAAAAAAAAAAAAAAAAAAAAAAAAAAAAAAAAAGATTCCTAGCATAGTAACTGGCCCACAGTGATGGAATAAAGGTTAGTATGCCCTTACATTTTTGTACTGCCTGTCTGCAGCCAGCCAAATTCTTCTTACTTTCAGCTGGTTCATGGCTTTCTGCTATATTCTGTGTCATGCAACCAGACAAAGGGATCTACAAACAGTTCCCTTGATATTCTTTTGTTTATATCTGTGTTTCTCCTGTATCTTCCACTTAGATTGTCCTTTCTCATCTCTTCATGTACAAAATCAACTTCAGAGCCACTCTAGACCCCTCACTGCAAGAAAGGAGCAGTACTTTCTTTGAATTCCCGTCATGTTCTCTGTGTAGCTCTCATAGTTCTTAATTCTGTCTACTTTTTATGGTGTTTGTGGGTATGGATTATCTGAAAAGACTGTAAATTCCTTGAGGGCAAGGTCAATATCTTGGCCTCATGTTCATTTCTCACAGCTCCTTGCATGTAGTAGCTGCTCAATTAAATAGATGCATGATAACACACAAATAACTGAGACCCAATCAGTGCTAAAGTGGTAATATCTTTTGCATATGGCCACAGTAAATACAAAGCAGTATCATACATCTAAACCCAATACTACAAAAACACTAAATATACTGGCCTTGAGTAGGTGTTGAGTAGGTCTTGAGTAGGACTACTCAAGACAAACCAGTATGCATGGTCACCCTACCTATGCTGCCTTATTATCGGATAACAACCCAAAGGCATCCAGCTTATTTTAAATTCCACTCTACAGTAGATCAAGCTAGTGAAGTTATTTGTCTGTGACAAAAAGGCTTTCCAACAGAGGAGGCTGACACCCAAAATTTCCTCCTGTACCCAACTCCGAAGGACAATCAAAATTGTGTTAATCAAAAGAGTAAAGAAACACAGCAAAGTGAGAGAGTATACCTAGATACTTTTCAGTGTTTCATAAAGTGGCGCAGTATAATGGAGACAGGCCTGAACTGTGAGTTCAAAAAGAGATAGATCTGCGTTCTAACCCTGGCGCTCTCTCCAAAGGCATGATCTTGGGCAAGGCATTCCCCTCTCCAGCCTGTTCCTCAACCGGAAACGAAGGGGATGGAAAACCCCTAGCTACAGCTAGAACAATTTGAGCAAGAAAATAAATAACAACAGTATTTGATTATAACTCATAGAATAAAATAAATATCCATGATTCCCAACTTATTAAAACAAATTGGGTAATGTATAAATAGAAGAAGGGATTCTTCACAGAAGAAATTAATAAAGGTTGATGGAAGGAGGGAAATAGAAAATCATTAGAACACCATAGTAATAATTTCTGCAGGCAACTTTCATCAACAGATGCTAAAATTAGTGAGTGAAGCTCTAAGAAACAATGGGATATTTGCATAGCCTCACAGCATCTCCTCTCAAATTTACTCATGACTGTGGTGATTGTAACACAGTACCACAGATTCTGCCAGAGTGACTGGACTGGCTGTTCATGTGGACTGAGCTCAGTGGACTCATAAGAGGCCCATATCTTTCTCATGAAAGGCTCATGAGCCTGATGGCATGACAGTTGAGAAAGCCCCACAGTAAGAAAGAAAAAGACGACAGCTTCTTAATACAGAATTGCCCTACATAACAAGGGAGAAAATATTAATCTCATTAACAATCAACATGTAGGAAAACCTGCCCAATATAAGGCTGCTTTACAGCAGCCCCAATCCCTAAGACAGAGGCAAACTGAGACACATGTGTGCACACTCACACTTACACAGGTGTGTACACACTCACACATTGGGAGGATTCTCAGCTGGCCCTAGTGGAAGAGTGGAAGAAATCAGAGCGAGAGAGAGAGAGAGAAAGAAGCGGGGTGGGGATGGGGATATGTAAACCTGCTTGTTTTCTTGGGGCAGCAAATCATTTCCCAACTGGGATACTTTTAAGAAACAGTCGTGAGTATACAGGAAAGAAGTCTTGTGAGTAATTCAAATGGCAAATCCCAAAATTCTTGGAAAGAACTGGATTATATTTAAGCGGTGAGTATTTTGTTTGGGGAAAAATGTAACCATACAATGAATTCGAGCAGGCTATGAAATAAAACACAAGGCCTGAGGCAAATGGGCGGCCCTGGGAGGTTCCTTTTCTTGCTGCCTGGCAAGTTCCCCTCTTAGTGACCATTCGCTCCAAGTTCGAAAGTGACCACCTCACCTCACATTGTGGCAAACCACCAGCTTAAACTGAGTTGACCTTTTCGATGTTTCCTGTCTTCCCAGCTTTCTCCCAAGGGAGGTAATTAGCTATTGAGACTTAAAAGACTTCTGCCTTCACAGAACATGGAGAGACAAAAATAAATAAGTGATATGGATGGTAGGACCAGAAGAGTTGTTCACTTACTTTAACCCTATTAATAAAAAGTTGAAAGTAGGACATGCACATAATTGAGCATTCAACAAAAGTATCTAAACTTACAACACTGTTACAGCCTAATGTTATTTCTCATAATACTGCCAAATATCAATTCTTGCATGTTTATCAAGATATGCTGTAAGCCACTACAAAAAAATATACTCAAATAATTAGGGTTATTAAACAACAATAATAAAATCAATCCTCTAGAGATGTTCCCCGAGGAACTAGGCAATTTCGTCTCCTCCAGATTTTCTCTCTGTGCTTTCTACTACAGCATGCTGTCATGTGGAAGGCTTTGAAAACACACAAACTAGGGTTCAAACCCCAGCCTTGACAATTACCCTGTGGCCTTGGGCAAGTCACTTTGTTTTTCAGCTTAGAATTCCTTGCCTATAAGATTAGGAAGACAATGCTTATCTCCCAGGGTAGTTGTGAAGGTTGAGCAAGCAGAAACCAAGCAGAAACATAGCATGCCAGGCACATTCAGTTACTGGCACAGGGTAGGGGGTCCAATCAAGATCAGTTCCCTTCTTCTTTTGTAAAAGTAAGGCAAAAGAACACAATCTTTAGTCATTGCACATAAGATTCACATTTCAATGAACCAAGCCTATCAGCAGTGTGAGCTCAACAGCAGGGCTCTTTGGTCTTTATTGTGCATATGCATTTCCTGGGGATCTTTTGGCAGTGCAGGAAGTTTGGCTGGCACCTGACATTGGGCATTTCCAACAAGTTATACCAAGAGAGGTCGATGCTGCTGTTCCATGGACCCCCTTTTGAATACCAGGGTCTACAATTTAGGAGGCCCGGATCCAGTCCTGGCTCTGCCCTCTAGAGGAAGATAAGTCATCAGGAAGGTTTCATGCAACCATTCGCTAACACCAACTCACACAGAAACAGTAAGGCCACCTGGTTTCAGAAACAGAGATTTCATTACAGTTCTCTCCCTGGTGATCCACTCTGTGGTTTGGAAGGAAAAGTTCCATTTCCAGGTGTGGACTTACTTGTGATGAAGACAGGGATGGTCCAAAAGATCATAGACTGCTCAATGAATTCTTAAGTCACAGTCCCTTTCCTTTTATCCATTCTGTTTAACAATACATACTGAGTTTCTCCTCGCTCTAGGCTCTAGCCCACCTAGAGAAACTCATAAATATATGAGGAGAAATAATCTTTGTTTCAGTTCCTATCCCACTTCCTTCCTTCCTGTGACTGCCTTCCCCTGACAGCCCATCAGCCTGTGGGCATCTGTCTGCATGGATGGTTGTTAAGCAAAGTGGTCTGCCCAGCAGCCAGCCAAGCCTCAGTTCTTCATGCTCCCTTTTAGGAGGTCTCAAGAATACCCTAGTGTAGAAGATCAAAATGTGTGTCATTTACCCATTTGGATCTTGCAATAGGTAGCAACAATTAAATGTGCAACATATATACACAAATAGGTCTGAAGATGCATCAATTTGGGGATGAGCTAAGGCACTGGTTCTGGGTCCCAAATTTTATTAGCATGGCAAGGATTGAGCATAGAATTGACCTCACTATCCCTTTAAAGAAAAAACTGTCCTAACTTCTGCTTGGGAAGTGTTGGTTTCCTAAGGGCTATGGAGCCAAAGCTTGTGTCTTTAAGAACACTCTGCTTTGCCAAGTACCAGACATCACTCAACTTGACTGAGCTAAACGTTTTATAAGTAAACTGAAACCACCCACAGGGTAGTATATAACATATATGACTCGCACAGAGCACACCGCCATTGTTTTAAAAAGATGCAAAGCCCTGAATAGCTAAATAAATATTTTTAAACATTTAATACAGAATACAACACGAGTTATTCATTTTCAAAAGATCTGTGCTCACCAGAGGTTTCATTTTTTCCAGCAAAGACTATACATGTGAAAAGCATGATTCATAATACAAAGGTTCAGTGAGAATTTAAGGGTGAAACCCACTTCTGCCCATCTAGTGGCTGGTTGATCTTCATTCCTCAGGTTATTTTAGCCTCACTAAGCCTCAGTTCACTCATCTGTATAACAGGGGTAGATAGTGCCTGCCCTGGGTATCAACCAAACATAAAAGAGCTTGGTGAAATCTAAAGTACTCTACAAATGGAAGCTCTTCTGTTATGTATAGAACAGAAAGACATCTGCTGTAATGTGGTTTGTTTAAAATTAACCTGACGTGATCCAGCAATGAGCACAGACACTGTCATAATGTTAATAATATGATACGCTGAACTGATTAAAATTTCAACTATGCTATCCACCCCCATCTCCTTGGAAAGTTAATGAATTAATGAATCTTTAAAGGACAGTCAGGGAGGCCTTAAAAGGAGATGCCTTTTTGAGTAAGGAGAGAAAGTGGTGGATTACAACTTAATGGCTTCAGAATAGTGATAATTTCCCTATTTTCTTCACTTGCCTTAGCTCAGCTAATGGCTTCATTAACGGCCACACTCCCCAGCGAATAATAGAGGCCCTTGTCACATCCATCATAGTCACATCACAATAAAACCAGTTTAATACAATCCAGCTCCCTGTCTCATGCCAGTCAGCACGAGGAATCAGAATTAGGCGAACAACCCATACAAAAACTTGTATGTTAAATTCCTTTTAACAATAAGCACGCAACAGGCTACTGGTAATGAAACGTTAACTGTATTGTGCATCCCATGTTGAATAGATAACTATAGCAACAATCACAAAGCTGTGAGGATGAGCTGCTCTTTATTACAAGTTGAGCCACAGTGTCTTTTTATTTCCTTCATTCTAGTTTGATCAAAGTAGCATATTTTCTCACAATTAGCACAATCATGTCAAATCTGCAATGTCATATCATAATCTAAAATGTCACCTCATAAAATCAGGCTGTTTGAATGACTGAGTTGTTTCTTTTCAAAGGCATCTGGTATAGTTGAAAGATCTTTAATTTTCAGACGTTTATTTTTTCTCGCGTCTTGGCTATGGAGAAGGAAACTAGCAGTGAGAGGGTAGTTTTGCTTTCCTGAAGGATGTCCATGATTTTTACTAACGAAAGACACCAAGTATGGCAGCTTCACAGTTTTATACTGGATTTAACAGGATTCTGGAAGCTCAGAATTATCTCATTTCATGAGATTTGCACATTCTCCTCATGCACAAGCTACTTTGGAAGTCAGAATGTTTTAGGAGCTGCAATCATTTATTCAGGACCACTAGGGAACCAGTAAGTGTCCTGAAGTAATAACTAACTGAATGGGACCCTAGTGGCCCGAGACCAACTGGGAGATTAGCTCCCAAAAATGCTTCTTTTACTCCCAGGAAGAGGTGTCTGCTTAGGGGGAAGCTGGGTGGATGGGTTGATGGGAATAACACTAAGGCACAACCCTGTTGTGTGAAGTGTACACTTAGCATCTGCGACTATACTGGCTTTTTTATGTTATATTTGTTTCCTAGTTTTAATGCATTTTAATGGGATTCCATTTTTAGATTCTGAGAAAATGAAAAAAAAAAAAAAAAAAAGGTCACTTTTTAGCTGGTCAGCCACAACCTTTGTTCCTGCTGATATTGTTATCTTTCCCCCTCCCTGGCCTCCAGCTCATTTCAGATAACAATTTGTCCCTTTAATTTTAAGAATACAGAAGGTGTTGTGCATTTGCAGTGCTTCTCTAATCCCTCCTTCTGGCAATGTAAATATGAACCAGCTGGACCTGGTAAGGTTTTAGGTATTTCATTTTAGTCCTCATCTTGAAATACTGTTTATAATCTTTATTAGCAAATGTAATATAGAAACCGCTTTGCCATTCTCTTGAGTAACCCTAGATTAATGAAAGTGCACATATTTTCAGCAGATGCCTTACAGTTATTTCTAATTAAAGCAAGCTGATGTTTCGGGCTAACAGAAAAGACAAGAAATGACATCTTATATCCAGCAACTTAGATCATGTCTTTCTAAACCAGAAATACAGACACACTCTAACACCAAAACTTTCAAAGTGATGGGTAGCATTTGCCCTTAATTAATGGGAATCTAATGGCACTCCTCTTTGTAATTGTGAGGGTCAAGGTGAACACTACGGACCTGAAAATCCCTGTGTCTGAACTGTAGCCTAAGTAGGGCTTATTAGGGCTTACTAAATCTAGATTTAAATGATGTACTTTTGGTGATGACGATGAACTGATTAAAAACCCCCATTAAAGAATGTTAGCAACACCTGAACAAATAAGACAGGACGGAGCTAGTTCAATGTTTTTATTTTTTAATACAAAAAGATAGTTCAATCTTACAGAATGTTGGATGGGGAGAGGGAAGAGGGGAAAGGACAAGAGAAAGAGAAGAGAATAGCAGGAGAAAGAGAAATGAGAGTGTAGAATGTTGTGGGTCTATGTTGCTTCCAGTTCTTGTTGATTCTCATAAAAATAATAAATAACTACCATGTACTGAACACCTAATCTATGCCAGACGTTATTATTTGCCTGTATAATGAGTATCATTCTCCTCATTTTACAGATGAGGAAACCGAGAGGCACTATGATCTAAAGAAAATAGCATGGCTTAGAAATCTAACACAGCCAGCTTCCTATCACAATTCAAGTCTCTGTTTAGCTGTGTGATGCTAAACAAGTTAGTAAACTTCTCTAATATAATCCATAAAATGGGGAGGGTAGTTCCTATCTTCAGGATAGTTAAGAGAGTTACAAGGTAAAAAAGATATTAAAGCACAAGGTACATAATAAGTGCTTAATGAATTAGATTACTTTGTCTTCCTGTAACTCTCATAGGGCATACTACCTTTAAAGGTTGCCAAAATGTAAGAAAAATTACAACTCTATAACCCATCACATGCTTAATGAAAAATTCTTTTTTAAATTTCTGGTTTGCAGAACCTGTCTGCTTATTTGGGTCTAGCCATAAATACTCAGCTCAGCAGAGGACAAGTCAAAGAAGGATCAGCAAGGAACATAACTGACAGTAGGGTAGACAGCTTAAATATCAAATTAATGTCTTCAGAGTGGAAACTATCTTGGGTAGCTATTAAGAGAAACAGTGTAGTATAAAAGAAAGTCACAGGGCTTCAAAGTCAGCCACACTTAGGTTCAGATCTGGAATCTGTAATTTACTTAGCTGTATGACTTGAGTAATCTCTCTGAGCCCTCAGTTTTCTCATCTGTAAAACAGGGATTGTCTTCACTTTAATAAGGTTAGTGTAATGATTAAATAAGATAAGACATGCAAAGCACTTAGCACAAGACCTTGCACACAGTAAGGATCTAAGAAATAGTAGCTATTTGTAATCCTTTGGGTATATACCCAGTAATGGGATGGCTGGGTCATATGGTACTTCTAGTTCTAGATCCTTGAGGAATCGCCATACTGTTTTCCATAATGGTTGAACTAGTTTACAATCCCACCAACAGTGTAAAAGTGTTCCTATTTCTCCACATCCTCTCCAGCACCTGTTGTTTCCTGACTTTTTAATGATTGCCATTCTAACTGGTGTGAGATGGTATCTCATTGTAGTTTTGATTTGCATTTCTCTGATGGCCAGTGATGAGCATTTTTTCATGTGTCTGCTATAAAGACACATGCACACGTATGTTTATTGCGGCACTATTCACAATAGCAAAGACTTGGAATCAACCCAAATGTCCATCAGTGACAGACTGGATTAAGAAAATGTGGCACATATACACCATGGAATACTATGCAGCCATAAAAAAGGATGAGTTTGTGTCCTTTGTAGGGACATGGATGCAGCTGGAAACCATCATTCTCAGCAAACTATCGCAAGAACAGAAAACCAAACACCGCATGTTCTCACTCATAGGTGGGAACTGAACAATGAGATCACTTGGACTCAGGAAGGGGAACATCACACACTGGGGCCTATCATGGGGAAGGGGGAGTGGGGAGGGATTGCATTGGGAGTTATACCTGATGTAAATGACGAATTGATGGGTGTTGACGAGTTGATGGGTGCAGCACACCAACATGGCACAAGTATACATATGTAACAAACCTGCACGTTATGCACATGTACCCTAGAACTTAAAGTATAATAATAATAATAATAAAAGAAACAAATAAAAGAGAATGGGAATTTAAAAAAAAAAAAAAAAAGAAGATGATACACCATGACCAAGTGGGATTTATGTAACAAATGCAAGGATGGTTCAATAAATTCACAGAAACATGGATGAAACAAAGTAAAAAAAAAAAAAAAAAAAAAAGAAATAGTAGCTATTTGTGATCAAAGGCTTATTTTCTTTTTAAATATTGTTTTTGATAAATCAAAATTTTCAGGCAAATAAATCAATAGACTTTGCTTAAACTTTCACGTAAATTTAGTCTGTGCTTCGCCAGATATTCTGAGGCATAATCTGTATTTTCACAAAATTCCTGAATGATTTCTGTGTACATTAAAGTTTTGAAAGCACGGACCTCGTAAGTTGCCCTTCAACCTCATATTTCAAGTGCGGTCCAGGGACCAGCAGCATGGCCTTCACCTAGAAGCTTGTCAGAAAGGGAGCTTCTCAAGTCCCACCCCAGACACACTGAAGCAGAGACTCTGGGGTGAGGCCCAGCAATCTGCATGCTTCTAGCAGTCCAGTGACTCTAATGCTCACCTATACCTGAGAACAACTGTATTAGGCATAATGCCTTACACACAGGGAAAAATCTAATACATGTCCTCATAGTTTTGCTTGATTTAATACCTTGATAAACAGTTACAAGATTGGAAACAGTAGATTTTCTTGAATTCAGTCAAATACCTGTCAGTGTTTCTGAATAAGAGGTTTTGATACTACGTAGGAGTTGGTCTAATGACACTGAAGTCTGACCTTGAGGGGAGGGGAAGGATGGCCCATGTCTGAGTCTATTTCTTAACTTGCTTCATTACAAAGTACTTACACCCCCGCATGTCCTGTGCGGCACCACAAGGACAGAGCTATCAGGGTTTGGCTCACAGAAAATGCCTCATTTCCTACCATTAGATGGGAGAATTGTTTAATCTTGATGCGACTGATGGGGCCATTTCGGCTTCTCCCTAAGCCACTGCCTTTTACCTTCTGCAATCAGTGCTTCATTTCAGGAGGACCGAACAAAGGGCAGCATCATTATCCTGACCTCCCAAAATGAAGCAGCTCTATCTGAAGCCCTGAGTTAAGCAGCAGGGAGGAAAAGCAACACAAGGAGCCAGGGGATTGACAGTGAATGGATCTCAGTAAAAGGTCCTGGAAATAAACAAAAACATACACTGCAAACTATATGCCCTAGAGCATAATGGCAGATCCAAGAAGCTCCAATTATATAAGCATTAGCTAGAAAGAAAAAAAAAAAAACTTAAAAAATCAAAATTTAGAAACAAGTTTCTCCTTTCCTTTCCATTCCCACAGCTCCCATCACAGAGCAGGCTCTCATCAACTTACACCTGGACCACATAAATCATCTTGGCAAAACTCATCTTTGAATTCAGGGTAACTTGGTGCCCAGCACATAGAAGGTGTTCAGTAAATGTTTGTACCTATTCATGTGTACCTCTCTCCTAAGCAACATCTTTCACCAACCCTTTCCTGACCTCCATGACAATCAGATCTGTTGTATCCATCTCTGTCTGTCTAAAACATCTCAATATCTAACCAGTCTGTAGCTTTTCCAAACCTCTTGTCTGCTCCTGGGGAGGGTCCCCAAAGGCAGCTGGGAAATATTTTTAAGCAGGAAAGACACACATTCCTTTGCTATTTAAATGGCATCAAACACAGAATTCCTGAAATTTAAGTCATCTCTGAATAGGCAACTTACCATGCATTAGCTGCCCAAACTTGCCTTTTCTGAGCAAAGTTTAGAATTTAATTAAAATTTTATTTAATTAAAATGCAAATATTCTAAGACTGTAATAATAAATTGTTTACACCAGACTGAGTAACAGCCCTCAATGGCTTTGGGGAAAAATAGTTTCATTTGCAAGTTATAGATTCAGATTTCACTGCTCACTGAGACGGGAAAAGATCTTCTAAAAAATCTATTGACTTATTAACCTGTTTTAAACAAAAATGCAGATATCACAATGGTGTCTAGGAGTCACATACAGAGACCAAAATTCCAAAAGTTCACTATTGCTAATTAAATAATTAAGCCACTTCAATGTCTCCTCTATAGGTTTTGAAATAACCTTACCCAACTTATGATAGCAACGTAAAACTAAAAACCAAAGCTTGATAATAGTTAATGTTTTCTATGAAGATATTTATTATTCTCTTTATTAAAGTTTCAACACAGGTAGTTAACAGTTATCTCAATTTGGGATAAAATGATTACTAGATATCTGCATAGGTTTCTTCATAAACAAGTACTTAGAAAAGTTATAATGAGTTTCTGTCTCTATTAGCTTCATAGAAAGTTTGGGCCACTATATCACAGTCACTTCAATTGGGCAGCTATCAATGGCTTGTCAGCGATGCTGAGGGGACTGTGCTGGGAACTGGGGCAAGGGACGCTGAATCCAACCGGGCACCCCCAGCCCTTCAGGCTTCCCAGTCTTGCAGGACCAACAACCAGGCACAAGAAGATTTCCTGCTGATGATGGAAGGCAGATAGTGTTGAGTCTGGGGAAGATGAATAAAGTGATATGGTTTAGGATGTAAATGGATGGTTGAATTCCTTTTTTTTTCTTCTTTTTGAGACAGAGTCTCGCTCTTGTCGCCAGGCTGGAGTGCAGTAGCACAATCTTTGGCTCACTGCAACCTCCACCTCCTGGGTTCAAGCGATTCTCTTGCCTCAGTCTCCCAAGTAGCTGGGACTACAAGGGCGCACCACCACACCTGGCTAATTTTTGTATTTTTAGTAGATACGGGGTTTCACCATGTTGGCCTGATGGTCTCAATCTCTTGACCTGGTGATCCACCTGCCTTGGTCTTCCAAAGTGCGAATTCTTGAAGGAAAAAACGTGGGAATGGGAATGAAGGGGCACTCTAGGCAGAAGGAACAGCCTGAAGCAGAAGCCTAGCAATTATTCAGCACCCTGGCTGCACATCGGCATTGCCTAGGGGAGCTTTTTATAACATGCCAATGCTGAGTCACACCATCATAAAATCTGATGCCACCAGCTACGATGAAGCCAGGGCAGAGAACCACAGTGACAGTTAGGGGGCTGCAGAGCAGGGTAGTGATTGGCGTAACTAAGGCTACAGCCATGGGGAAAGTGAGTAGGCCCACCAATCTTCTATACACTACACATTTGGGAAGTAAGAATTAACAAATGTTAATAAAAATAAATAAAGGAAAATAATTTAAAAATTTCTTGTTACAATGCCCGGCACAGGGCCTGAATGCCTCCTTGAGTAGAGACTTCAGAAATGGGTACATTTAGGAAACTCTGCCATTCTGGAAGTCTTTCTGTCCCTGGCAGGAGGTAAGGTGGCGGTACTGGTGGGAGGTATAGATGTGTGAGTAGGGTGGACAGATTTAGCAAATGAAAACACAGGATGCCCAGTTAAATTTGAATTTCAGATACATAGTGAATGATTAGCTAATATAAGTATGCCTCATGCAATATTTGGGCCATGCTAATGCTAAAAAAAAAAACTGTTTCGTAAGGAATGAAAAGAATAAAGGTAGATCACATTATAGGGGGCTTCTTAATGCCAGCCTCAAGAGTTTGAATTTAATTCATAATAATCATATCATAACCACATTGATGGTGGCAGCAGCTATCATACTGAGTGACTATTATGGGTCAAGTCCTTGTGTAAATTACCTCACAATCAAGTACCCTATGACTTAGGTGCTATGATTATCTCCATTTTCCGAATGATGAAATTGAGGCCTGGAGAATTTAAGTAACTTTACCCAGGCCAGATGATGAGTAAGGGGAAGAGTTAGCATTCAAATCCATGTCTCTCTGACCACAAAGCCACACCTTTTATCATTTCCTTATAGGACAGCTCAGGGTGTCATTTGAGGAGCCATTGTATTCTACTGAGCAAGCAGGTAACAAGATTTGATATGTGATTTAGAAATGAAACAAAACTACATGGACAAATGTGGGATACTGGAGACAATTCAATAAAGTTTTGAGGATCAAAATTTCTGGTAGGAAGATAATTAATACAAAAAGAAATAAAGCTTAGTCAGACATCTTCTATTACTTGCAAAATAAGAACAGTGGTTTTTCTGTCATCATTAATACAATGTATCCCAGTAGCAATATCTAACCTTTACTGTCTTTTTTTGTGCCAGACATTACTTTGTTTAACCACTAAAACAACCTTATGAGGTGGAAACTGTTATTTTCATGATTTCACAGTTGTGGAAATTAGGGCCTACAAAACTATGTGATGTGTCCATGGTTGCACAGGTCAACATGGATAGTTCTGAATTCAAATGCAGACTATGCAGTGCCACAGTTTGAGCCAAAATCAACATGTGATGCCAACTTTTAAATGCATTGCTCTATTAAATAAGTCCGAATTCTTGTCATTTATACATCCTTTTCATATTCCAAAGAACTTTCATATATGCATATCATTTTATCTTCATGATAGTCACAGATGAGAACACTCAGTCACAGAGTTTGACAACTTGCCTACAGCCATGAAGCTGGTCCTAGGCAGGGGTCTTCAGACTTGTGGCTAAGTACTCGGCCACTGTTGCACCCAGTCATCCTATCTGAGAAAAGCAGCAAGGCTTTCACTCACATCCCTACATACAGCTTCCATTCTTTTGCTGTAGGTAGAATTCTATTTGAATCATTTGGTTCTAAGTGACCTAGTGAGTTAGAGTGAATTAGATTTTCCAAGCACAGACCTTGCTTTAAAATTTTATTTTTCCTCAATAGATTTGCCAGGGAAATAAGATGTCCGGCAAAAGTGGCAATGGGAATTACAATGAAGCATGGTTTTTAAAAGAAAACCAGAGGACTTAGTGAACTGTATTTGAAATACAGTCCATTAAGAGATTTAACATTTATTATTAAGATATTAAGTAATAAATATTGAATTTAATGATTCACTTTTCAAAATTTTCAGAATGCTGATATATTTTAAGTCAAAGCAAATGAAAATTGGGTTGGAAACTATGAAAGACAAATTTATGAAGCCAGTAAAACCAATTTCTAGATTTGCCTTATTAAAGTTCTTATTAGAATAATGGCATAAATATGACCCTAGCAGAAATTTCATAACATATTCTCTTTATTTTGGTTCAATTTTCAGGAAGATCACTTGTCATGAATCTAGAGTCTCCAAATCCACCGCCGATTAGAGAAACTAACAAAAAATAAATTATCAGGCCAAGCACAGTGGCTCATGCCTGTAATCCCAGCAGTTTGGGAGGCCGAGGCGGTTGGATAACGAGGTCAGGAGATCGAGACCATCCTGGCTAACATGGTGAAACTCCGGCTCTACTAAAAATATAAAAAATTAGCCGGATGTGGTGGCAGGCACGTGTAGTCCCAGCTACTCAGGAGGCTGAGGCAGGAGAATGTTGTGAACCCAGGAGGTGGAGCTTGCAGTGAACCGAGATCGCACCACTGCACTCCTGCCTGGGCCACAGAGCAAGACTCCATCTCAAAAAAAAAAAAAAAAAAAAAAAAAAAAAATTATGAAAGGCTGACACAATCTACTAATCACCTGGATACCATGTTTCAACCTTAAAGCCATTACTGTGTTTGTGAATCATAATTTATGCACTATCTAACACAACACTTTCTGGTGAAAGGTAAGATTTGTTTTCCCTTCATAATTATGGCATCAGTGTGCTTAACCTTTACATTTGCAAAAGCCACTCTGAATCCCAGGAACAGAAAATAATTGGCCTTGAGTTCTGTTCGGTGGTGATAGAGCATGACTGCAGATTCCTGGTTTCCACAGAAATAGGTTGAGATGATCTCTTCCAGAATTAGCCTTCTATGAAACATCACTAAAAATTGGCTAAGCTGCTCCCAAGATGCCAACACTTCATAACTTTGCTAATTAATGTTTGATAAAGTATGAAGATGCTGTTTGACCGACTGTTAAATACACACACACACACACACACACACACACACACACACATATCCAGGCTCAGTATTTGGTTACAATATTTGCTTATGTCTAAGTAATTTGGATAGAACCATTGTGCACCATGGCAAAAGTATACACAATTAGTTTGAACAAATCAGGGCTGAATTTCTCATCCGTATACCATGGAGGCAGCTAAAATTATAATTACTTCCCAATATCCTGCTTAAAACACTGAATGTGATGCCTTGACTTCTTGCTAAATTCCACTTCTTTCAATTGTTCTTTAACTACATATCTCCAAGTGATTTACTTTATCTTATTTGTCTGTTTTCATCTTGCTAAAATTTCTTAAAGAATGCCTATTTTCATGGACAGAAACTCCAGTTTCTGAATGAACTGTCATAAAGTCATTCCTTGACCATTCTTCCTGTGTTTGTGTTTTGGTTGTGGTGCATGTGGTTAAATAAATCTTACTGAAATGCACAATAGTGTCATCTACAACCAATTACCATCAGCAATTGCTTTGTAAACACTCAACAATAAAACCATTTGTTTTAGTGAATGGAGTCTGTGTCAATCCAACATTAAGTTAAAAAATGGCATGGAATCCACCTCAACTACAGTAATACTTAATTGCTACTCAATTTGCATAATTTATACAAATTAATGTAGACTCAATAATTAGCATTTTCATATGGTTTATTGGAATCTAAAAGGCATAACAGTATGGTCTGTTAGCAATCTGAACATGTTTAAACAATATGTTTTGTGAGTCACTGGCATCTTAAGTTAGCTTTGCACAAAATGGGAATCAAAAAAACATACAAATGTCAATTTGTATGTTCTGTCTTTGCTGTGTTACTAAATCTAGATTTCAGTGATGTACTTTTGGTGATGATGATGAACTGATTAAAACCCGCCATTAAAGAATGTTAACAACACTTGAACAAATAAGACAGGAAGGAGCTAGTTCAATGTTTTGCTTTTTTTTGGGGAAAAAAAGATAATTAATGATCTCCTATCAATACTTATTCTTCTCACATGTATACACAAACATTCTAAAATAAACAAATACATAAAAATAAAAGCTGAGGAAATCCAGCTGACTTGTGTAGCTGTTAAAACAGTCAAATATCTGATTCCTGGTAACAAAAATACAAATACTTCCAACTTAACATATAGACAGATACTGTATATATTTACAAACATAAATTCAATATTTGGAAAAATGTGAACCCTTTAACCATCTTCCACATTTGTATACTGCTTAATAGTCTACAAATGTTTTCACCTACACTATGCCCTAGGGCCTCACAACAACCCCATTACACAGATGAAGACACTGAGGCTCAGAGAGGTCCCATGCTCCTCCTTCTACTTCATGCATTACCTATAATAAATAGTCATGCACAAATGAATACATATTTGCATTCTTCTTGCCTCAGTAGAACTCAGGGCAACTTTCCTGAAGATGAAATCACATGTTCCGTAATGCTGAATGTTTTCCTACTGTATCTTCTATGAAATGATGATAAACAAGCCACATTTTTCCAACCTGCCCTTTACCTTGAACCTAAAATAAATATTCAGAATTTTGGAACATGAGATTTCATTTTATTTGGATGAGTACTAAATTTCATTGCCTTCTTTTGTGAAGTTGAATATTCAGTCCTCCTGGCAAATACAGTGCTTTGTGAAGACTATGTCAGATAGGGGATGGGGAAGAATTGTGTTTGCCTCTGCCTCATAACCGCAAGATGCATTTGAATGTTATGTTCATACTTTTACTATATATTTTTGCTTTAATCTTTCTGATATATTTTTAATAAAAAAAGTCTATTTTAATAAACAGAAGTTATATTTTTCTTAATGAACAATTCACTGGCCATTTTTCCTGTCTGTATGCCTTAAAAAGAGAAATAGCCAGAGCAAAGTTAATGTCTGTTTTCCATTTTTTCCTCATCATTGGTCCCACAGCACTCAGCTGAGCACCTGCCAGAGCCACCTAAACATGTGCTAAATGTAAATGATTAAACAGACAAAAACAGGATGGTCTTAAGCTTTCAATTCTCTCTCAAGAATAGTCAGGCTACCACACCTATAGGCTATACTTGTTGTAGTCCAACTTATTCTATATAGTTTCCAGTATTCTCATTTCCCAAGTATAACACTATTTTTTTCCCTAAATTCCAAGCTTCCCAATCTTAAAAAATTCGAGAATGAAACATATTATGTGTTAGTCGTCAGCACCTGCTGGTGATGTGGGGAACTGCAGCTTAACTATATAAGACATTGCAAACAGTAAAAAAAAAAAAAAAAAAAGGAGCAAATTTACAAGAATTGCCACCAGACTTAGGAAATCTCAATGCATAGAATTAATTCATATGAAAAGAGGAAGGCATGGGATGGGAATGAAAGACTGGAGTTACGAACAGTCTGCAAAAATCACTCCAAGGCAACACTTGCCAAGTCACCTAACTTGGAAAACGTTTTAATTCGACCAAATGGAAGATTCCTGGACATTTTCATGATGTAATAACAATTTTAAATAGTAGTGATACTGATGTTTTTTAGCACTTATGTGCCAGGCATAATATTATATAATATTAACAATAGCTACCATATACTGAGTATCTGCTCTTCAATGGAAAAGGCTGGCAAATCTGCCCACAGATGACATGAAAATGACAATAATGATAACAGTAGCTAACATTTCTTGGGTGCTCAATATGAGTCCGACACCATCCTGGATAACTGACACACATGAAGTCATCTAATGCTCCTGACTTCCCCACAAAGTAGGCACAGGTATTACCACATGCCAGGCACTCTTCTCAGCCCCTTCACATATTAACCTATCTGATAAACACAACCACTCCTTTTTACAGATAAGGAAACCGGGGCACCAAGAGGGGAAGGGACTTGCCCAAAGTCGCAGGATTACATGGTTAAGCTACCATGCAAATGGGCAACAGTGTGCCTCCAGAAACTGTTGACTACCCACTTGCTGCTTCCTTATCATTTTAGCCATTCCAAGAGAGCCACCTATGTCACTTCATTCCCAACAACAGAGGAAAAACATTTCCAATTTTGTTTTAATAATCGTTACAACCATCTGGTGATACTTAGTAAAATATGGGTGGGTTTTCAAGAAGCCTCATTCTTTGGTTTGGAAAGTTGGTCATGAGGGTGCTAGAAACCTCAAAGCAAGTTTCCATGTGGTGGGAGTACTCCTACCCTCAGAATAATTTATTTACTCCTTGAACCTCATCAGAGAATCTGTGCACATCAAAAGGTTTTTGCTAAAATATCATCTTGCATCAGAGACAATTGGACAAACATGCATCCAATTTATCACTTTCTCAAGCTTAGTTTTGATATGTTAACAACCATCAGTTAAACAAACAAATGATTAGGTTGACAACAGAAATGTCAACACAAGCACAATCTACTCATTTGCTGATTAGCCAGTTGCTGTAGCTGTGTTTACCTACACTTTGTTTTTGTACATAAAGGCCCCATTTCATAGGAACAAAAAAAGGTGCCTGATAGATGCTCTCAGTGTTCCTTTAATGATAACACACTGGCTCATGTCATCATGGGTGAAAAAAAGCTTCAGTGGAATGGGAAGGGTCATGGGGTCATGCACGGCAGTCCATTCCCTCAACCTACCAAAGCCAGCACTGGGCTACCACAGATTTTCTCACTAATTAAGGAGGCAGACAAAATGTCCTGGACATCACACTGGTGTGCACCTCCATTAGCACCCTTGGAGTAGAAAATAGATGGACTTATTTTTACTGATTTGTTTATAAATCTTTATGATTAATGATATTTCAGATCTGGAATCTGTGACAAAACTTGTATCAATATAATTTTAAGTTATGATTATCAACTTTATGAGCACAGTGGGAAAACGGAAGATGTTTCTAAAGGAAAGTCTTTACAATAACTTATCAGCATTAAATCAAATTTTTTACTTTAATGATCTGAAAGATATTTGTGTGAATGTGCTCAGATAACTACAGAAAAGCCCTTTATTAAAAAAAATAGGGACCACTTATACTCAACATGCTGAAGTTGAAGCAAATTCCATAACCAGATGTGTAATTTTCTGAATGAAAATAACACTCATATGGCTTTTTGAATACATTGGTTTGAGTTGAGAATTGATTGTTTCTTTTAGAAACATTTATTATTTTAAAGCATTATAGTGCTTAGGAAAAAAAATTAATGAACTGAAATGAATCCAAAATATGAACTGGAGTGAATCCAAAATGTAAATGGGAAGGCACTTCCCTCCCTAGTTCCAGAAGCTTTCCTGAGCCAGTTGATAGCCATAACATCATGCCAAGCCCCAATTTCCACTCTGCCTTTCAAGAGACCATGTGACCAGGAGTTTGTCAAAGGTCTAAGGCTGAACACCAGGAACATCATGAGAATTTCTATAACATATATGTGCACTTCACACCTAAAGACATATCAACACAGAAAAAATTTCCTTTAACAAGAGTAGGAAGTGATGACTGATTTAACAAAAGAATTGATCTCAGTTTCCCTTTAAATGAGAAGCTCACCTTGATAAGTTAAAATAGTATATAATTGACTAGTGTGCTAAAGTTTTCCCAAAGTAGAAAAATATCTAAAAGGTGAGGTACAACTGTAAGGGCAAATCAAATACCAAGTTAACAAATTAACAAATCCCTCAAATTTTTATTGGCTCTCTTGTTCTTTCTAGGTAAATTTAAAAAGTAAAGTGAATTGCAGTAGTCTTTGCTCTTCTCCTAGCACAGATTGTTACTTGCCTTAGGCTACTTTGAGCATATCAAAAAAGTTGAAATCTGCAATTACAGGACAGTACCTATGGTTAGCAGCAGCATCACTTTCTTGGGTCAGGTAAAGGCAAATGGTCATTGGAGAGCTGGTAAAAAGAGTCAAGAGAAAGGATAATGTGTATACTGTCCTTCAAATGGTTTTCTGAGGTCAGGAGAAGAAAGAAATCAACAAGAGAAATGGGATACAGAGGTACAGAGGTAGGTTCATCTGAGCCAGTACTAGAGTTAGGGCAAGCAAACGAGATGGCTTCAGGTGACTTAGAAGGGACCCAATTACTGGTCCAGGAAATGACAAATGTCAATACATAGAATGAGGATGAGGTGGTGGGGGAACACTTCTCATTTGTTTTTTTGAAACATTTTTATTTTGAAAAAAATTCAGACTTCCAGAAAAGCCGCAAGAATATTAAAACAGCCTATATATCTTTCACATAGTGTTAATTGGCAGTCATGATAGCCCCCTACCTGTAAAACCAACATTGTGTATTGCCTAAAAAAAGAACATTCCCCTACATAACTACAATATGATTATCAAAATCAGGAAATTGATGTTGATATTCTACTGTTATCTAATCTATAAACTTTATTTAGATTTCACCAACAGTCTCAATAATATACTTTATAGAAAAAAAAAAGAAAGGGTCCAAGATCCAATCTAGATTCACGCCTTGAATTTAGTTTTCATGTTTCTTTAGCTTCCTTTACCCTGGAGCAGTTCTCCAGTTCTATTTTTCACTATCTTGACTTTTTTTTTTTTTTTAAGAAAAAGGGCACTTATTTTGTAGAATGTTCCTCAATTTGGGTTTATTGTTTGATGTTTCCTCATAGTTAAATCCAGATTATGTACTATTGGCAGAAATACCACAAAAGTGATCTTGTGTTCCCTTCAGTGCATTTCATTAGGAGGCAAAGGAGGTCTGCATGTCTCATTCCTGATGATGCTCACTTTGGTCACTTGCTTAAGGTGGTGTCTGCCAGGTTTCTCCACTGCCAATTTGCTACTTCTTCCCCTTGCAATTAATAAATATTTTGTAGGGAAATATTAGAAATTATGTAAATATATCATTACTCCTGAAACTTTCACCCACTGCTTTTACAATCCATTGATGACTCTTACCTGAATTGATTTTTCACAGTGGTAGGGGTTAGCACATTTGGATTGAGCAAATAACTAAGTGTATTGTGGATCACGTGAGCTAAATTTCTTAATTTTAGAGAAGGGAGTTTCCGGTAAGAAAAGGGGAAAGACTGGAATGTGGTGTTTTATTGGAATTGGTGAGATCATTATAACCTCATGATATTTTAATATTCTGTATATACAGATGAACAGACATAGAAATAGAGATAGATGTGTGTTCATATAGGTGTATGTGCACATACATGTATATATTTCCTAGCTCTATTTGCTGAGATGGCCTAGAAATAATGGCATTCTGGTAGTAAAGGTATACCTATCCCCTTTTCTATAAGTACCATTTTGTTCTATATCTTATTCTATAAGTACCATTTTCCAATAAAGGAAATTAGGCTCCTAAGAGAAATGATTCTGGGGCTGAAGCAGAAAAAGTACCAGAAGAACCTGAAGTATTTTTTTCCAGAAATTAAGGAAGAGATTAAAAATCAAAAGGACATAGGAGCCAGCTAGAAACAGCTCCCACTGGTCAAGTCTGGGAAAATCTGTGCATCAAAAAAATAACAAGGTTGTATTGTACCATAGTTTTGCAAGATATTACCACTGTGGAAAACTGGATAAAAGTACACAGGACTTCTGTATATTCTTTCCTGCAACTATGTATGAATCTAAAATTATCTCAAATTTTAGCAATAAATAAATAAATGATAGTAATGGATTATAACTCATTAAATACATAAGAATCCACCGATTAAATGAATTAACAAAGGTAAAGTTATTTCTTATAGTGGAGTGCCAAGTTTTTGTGCCACATTTCCTATTGCATTTCTGCCAACTGATCTTCTTGCTCACCGAAGATCACTTTATTGAGTCAAAACTATTACACTATGATTGCTCTCAGAAACAGGTGTTTTCAGCAAACCTAAAGATATGTCTCTCTGAGCTGTGACTGGTGTGCCTTGGCTACTCAGACTAGTGGAAGTCCTGAAGTTGGTAAAGCCTGGTACCCTGTGGAGGTCCTGAGCACACAGAGCAGTCAGAACTTCCAGATTTCTTGTATGTTATCTCAGTCTACTGACACTGGGTCCCTACTATGGGATACATTATATATACATGAAATCAAATGTTGTTTTCCATCTCCAAAATAGATGATGTTTAAAATGTTCTTCCTGTCTTTTTCTGTGAATTTCACAATTTTTTTTCTAACATTTCAAATCCTTACAATTAATGGCTCAACTGTCATTCCTTTTAATGATACTATAAAATTACTTAAGTGTTAAATTACTATATTCAATATTCATCTATTTATAGCTTTATCTATAGATAGTGTTGAAATCTATAGCCCAAACTCTAATGTGTATTTATGAAGTCTTCTATTCTGGTTATTTAAATATAAACTATGTATAAGTAATATAGATAAGCTAAATGATAACATCTGACTAATGGGACCATTATCTATTGAGAATTAGCTCATTAACTGGGCTGAGATTATCATCTACATATTTCTATAGTGGTAATTTAGTGATAAGTGTTACAATTTTGTTAGTTCTTATAAGCTTTAACATCAGTCAGACCTTTTTGATTAAAGTCAATATTTTCTATATAATATTGACATTGGCTGGATTTTAGACTTTAAATGTGATGTCAAAGCTCTCTTAACATATTATGCTTGGTTATAGAAAAGAAGAAAAGGAAAGTTATTACTTCAGCAAACCGGTAGCTCTAACACCTGTCTCTCTCTCCTGCACATGCACACACACACACGTACACATAAGTTAAATTTTGAATGTACTTACTTTTATACAATTAGCAGGGTCAATATAGCAGGAAAATATTACTAGAATTATTTTTTCCTAATAGAATTCTGACATCTCTGTTTTTCATTTTTAACAAGCTACAATTACAACCGCAGTTGAAGCTTTTTGTACAGTTAATTTGCATTCCAAAACTATTAGAAAATTCAACTGACCTAATTTCTCAAAACTTGTTCCTTAAGAACACTTAGAAGGGAGAGGTGCCCACAACAGTTGTCAACAAAGAAGACTGAGTACTTTATAAGTCATGACTCCAAATGGTGATGTGGCAGTTACAGCCCTTAGTAAAGGAAGGCAAGCTCAGTGTCCCCGGACACACATGCCGCCTACAGCCTGTTCTCTGGAAAATGAGGCATTGGTAACTCAGATATAAAATGTACGGAAAAGTGCTCTGTACACCTGGCTTCTAAAACACACATAATGCCATCCATTCAAATGTTGTCTCTACATTCTCTTTACGATGGGAATATTCTGAGAAATTCTACATGACTGAATGTTAATGGATCCAGAGATTCTTGTTAGTTCCTCTGTTTCTGACTTTACGAAAATGTTTTAAATTGGGGAAGGGGGTTGTGAGAGGAAGAGAACTCAGCTCTACAGCCAAATTAATGAGTGAGACTGGACTAAATATTTCCTTTGGGAATTCCATATGGTATATTTGAAAAGGCAAATTTTAATGCTAAGTTCCTGTGGAAGTACTTTTCTGAAAGGCAATGAAGAAATGAGAAGTAAACTGAACCATTAGCCTACAAAAATAGAATTTTTCTGGAAAGTATTAAGTCATACAAATCCTTCTGGAACATTATTTAGAATGGGCAAATTAAAAATGGGAAAGCAATAAATAAATCACCTCCTTTTTTCTATAGGGGCATATATTTACTTTTACTCTCTTCATGCACATTAAAAGACTAGGTTACAGTCTGAAGGGGGATACAATTTTCAAACCACACACACACACACACACACACAAAGAGAGAGAGAGAGAGAGAGAGAGAGAGAGAGAGAGGCTTCAACCAAAGCTGTACATCAGTACTGAAGTGCTAACAGTAAGTTTAAGTGGCAAGATGCAGTTTCTTCTGTGGTGTCCCAGGCTTTGAATGAGAATCATACTGCCTGACATCTAAGAGCCACTTTGAAAATACTAGGGTGGAGTGGGTGCCTTTACAAGTCAAAACACAGAATTCTCTCTTTGACCATTCTCCTCATCCCTGCCTACATGATTACCCTAAGGAGTATGTCATTCCTTTCTCAATCTGGAGGAACTGGATCCAAGGATTTTCTGGAGCAGCGACAGTGTTGAAATATCTGCTATGAACTACATGAAAGAGAAAAGAAAAGCAGTTATAATTTCCTTTTACACTTGCACAATTTTAAAACTGTCAAGAACTAAAGACTAATATTTGGAAATTATTTTATGAACAGGTATTCTAAATTTTTTTGCATGAAATCAAACAAAGCAGGCTTTGTCTTTCATCCTAATTTCCAAACACTTCTTATAAATGGTTGCTAACATCTCTATCTGTGCTGCAAGAGAGCTATTTTCATTTGAACAACACGGTATATAATTGAAGTCAGAGTTGTAAATTACTCGGCCATCTGTCCTTAAGCTGTCACAAATCGTACATGGAAGAGCATATGTATAATGAAAATAGATTAACAAACTTTTTAGAGTTTATATGCTTCTGAGTTAATTAATCCTCTGTCCCATACATTTCCAAGATTTTTCAACAATATGTTTAATGAATCTGTTTAATTACATGAATGGGGTATATGTGCATGTATATGCTTTATAATGTCATTATTACAAATTCAAAGGAAATCATGCAATTGATTTAACATTTTCACTTCAAAATGAAAATAAATAAATTTAATCATATACAGGACCTGGATCTATTGGCCTCATTCTGCTCATTTTGTTATTAATGTTGAAAATTGATATTAACATTAGCAGCTACCATAAATATCTCACTTTCCTCTTAATGAAGATGATATATATGCATATATATCACCCCTACATTTCACAAAGATGCTACAGAGAGCAAGTGTTTTAGTCACTGAAGTTGAATTCCAGTTTCAAGGATGTATTCTCAATACAAAATTTGACCTCGGGAAATTTGCATGATTTCCTTGCCTCGGTTTCTCCTTTTATTAGTGTTTGCATGCCCACGTGTGTGATCACGTAGAGCAGATCTTTATACTAAGTTATTGGAATAGTTTATCAATGAATATGCCAGAAGGTTTTAGTTGCAAGAAATGAAGGTATAAATATGACAATATCAACAAGATAAGAATATATTAATAAAGTAGTTTTTTTCAAAACTGGAACAGGGTTTTGGGGTACCACTCTTGCCTAGCCAAAGTCAATCTAAATACACATCAATCATAAGTAATTGTTGTGCAACTGTACAATTGTATAAGCAACTGTACCAGCAATTGTATATTAAAAGTCTTTGCAAAGACCTGATGTGCATTTAAAATTTAACTCCCACTCAGTGCAGACCTAGAACAGTAAAATAGTGAATAGAAAACGTAAAAGGTTCCCACGGCATGTTCCCCAAGCAGGAAGGGACTGAAGTTTTCCCTCAAAGCCTTTTCCCTATTGCTTTGTAGACACAATGTATGCCTCTTTCCATAAACAAACAATTGCACGCCCAGAAAGTCCACTCTCACCTCTTAATACAAAATGTTCCCGAAAATACACATATAATGTGAAACTGTCCCTATCACCAGGTGGACTGGAGGCAAGAGCTGATCATTCTGCCCCATGCAAATGCATGCACAAGCCCCCTCTGGGACAGCCCACATAGTTAAATATAGTGAACTGTGCACCTGCAATCCTTGGAGAAGAAGTGAAGACTTTAGGTCCAGTAGGTGCAACCCATGTTTCCTCTTGTCGTCAGGACAGGTGGCAAGCAAGTAACAGTCGTGATTTGACTATTTTGCATCAGAACTTTTTCAGGGCACACTTAGAAAAAGAACAACAGGGGAGATTGTGAGAGTATTCTTGTTTAGCCATCAGCACAAAGAGGAAAGGTTTTGGCTCACTGGCAATGTGGTGACAAATGCTTGAACTGTGGCAGAAGTTTCATTTGAAGTTCTCTGCCCCTGTTGAGTGCCCTAATCTGGCAATGGTATGAGCTCCACAGAAAGTTGATGCAACTGAGAAGAAAGGAGCAGTGCTTTTGGATGGCACAAGGGCTGTTTCATGGATGCAATGCCTTTTCAACCTCAGTGCAAGAGAGTCTCAGATGTAACACATTTGACTTACGTCTTCCTTTTTACACATTATCCACACACTTGCATGCTACAAAAATAAGAGTTTATGATCAGATCTGATCTTATCTGAAATATTCATACGTAATTCCATGTAGTCTCAACTGAGAAGCTAGGTGGTCATTTTGTCCCTGACTTTCACATCAGTACAAATCTGATGATTGGCATTTTATTGACATATAGAAAGCCTTGGAGATATGGATATGTAAACTATGCAATGTAATTTGTTTCTAATACCTTCTTAAGGTTTATGAGATAGAGGGGAAGTATATCTTGATAACCAAAACTACCTCCCACGAAATGTGCTTCAGTGTTAGTTACCACCAAAGGTAGACATATTATTTTTTAGGGTAAGTTTTTTGCAAGATCAAGGCAAAAGCGTCTGGTTTGTTGTTGTTGTTGTTGTTGTTGTTGTTGTTGTTGTTGTTTCAGGTAGCTGTGGAACCTGAATGTGGTACATTCAGTTTGTAAGTTATACCTGAATGTACCATGAATTTGAATAATTACTAGAGGCTTTCTTGGGTTTGTAATTGGCCAGTCCTCTGTGTTGTCACAGGGTGCAAGAATGGTGACAGTGACATTATCAGAGGCTCCATGCAAATGGTACCTGATGACCCACTGACGCACTGATATGACTGCAACCCTGAAGGCCTGCTTCCATCAAGCCAAACCCCTGTGAGAAGGAAGCAGACTTAAGATAGCTTCTATCCAAGTTCATTTTCAGTGCATAGTAGGCCATGCACTGATGGCTTTCCTGGCCTTGGCAATGTCTGCCGTCTTTATGCTCCACTAAACTGTTTGACTTCCACACAAAGACTTCTTCTCAGAGGCCCTGTCTGGGTCATTATAGAATAAGGCTATTAGAGTGCTTTGTAATTGTAAGCATAAACAAATTACTTTACAAAAAAGGCTAGAGCCACGAGCCACAATGAAAGATTGATCAAAACTGTTTCTGATTACTGTATATCAGATTCCTTAATTTAAAAAAAAAATGAACTGTAGATATGCGATTAAAATTATAAACACAGCTCTAATGTCTGAAGTAAAAGGCACTGTGAGATATGAAAGTTATTCCCACTTAAGACATTTTATTTCACATAACAAATAAGGATCAAGGCCTTTCTTCTACAAAGAGTTCAATGAAAGTTCTGGTTACAGGAGTCAATTCTCTGTTCGGTTTAAATCTATTTGGAAATTCTTTCTATTGCATCCAAAAGAAAGAACAGCTGGGCTAGTGTTAAGAAGAACCAGAAGAGTATTGCGACCTGCTGAGCCCAGTTACGCCAGCACAAAAACGTGGGAGCCCGGTGCCTACCACCTGGAGCCCCCAGAACACTCTGCCTAAGCTACAAAGAATTGAACTCAACCCTGTTGGGCATTTCAATTTGTTTACCCTCAGCTAAATATGACTTTCTTATGGAAAGTGGCAGTGAGAGTGGTGAGAAAGGTTTGCAAAAGTTTATTTTCAAAAATTCACAAAAGCTTCTGGAACATCAAATGCTCTCACAAAACATTTTGATGAGTGTAAATGAATCAGAAACATATGTATTTCATTTCCCTCCAAATACACAGGGGTCTCAAAGTTAAAGAGGGAAAAAGTACTTGAGGCAATGTGCATTTGGGGTTTCACTGAATCCAAAAGCATTTGAAAATAGTTCTAGACAAGCAGCAGGCCCCAAATACAGCTGGGTGTGTCCATCTTGGATATTAAGGGATTTTGTACGTTTTTGAATTGTTAGATAAAGTCCCTCTTTGAAACATCTCAGATGTAAACTAGATTTATATACTTTTATTTTACTTTTAAATGCACAAATGTTCAGGGCAGCTAGCATTAATTATTTTATTCTAAAATATGTTTAAAACAAAATGTCATAATATGTTTAGACAAAACAGCCTTCAACCAGACCAAAAGGCTAATGGAGTAAGAAAGGTTATTTGTATATATGGAGTGGGGAGAGGTGGGATGGGGTATTAGAACCATATATCTTAAGAGTTTAAGTTTCACAAAAGCCTAGACTCTACAACTAGCTTACATATGTGTTTTTATATGTGTGTATATATGTGTGTATATACAGTGTGTATGTAAGTACATATGTATGCATATATACATACTGTATATATGCACAGATAAACATTCTTATTAATTTATTTCCTCAGGTCTCTGAATGGCACATTCAAATGTCATTAAATGATGACACATGCATAGTATGTTCCCTTAATGCATAAGCACAAGAATACTTTAGATTCTTCCCTGAATTTGTAAACACTCTTTTTGGTTTTCTTTTTTCATTTGTAGTTTCTTCCGCTTCGTATTATTTTCATGTCTACATGAGTGGGAGATATCTAGTACAAACCAAACACTAGAAATTGCTGCAAGTGATTTCACTAAGAATGTGTTCAAAGACTGTAATATTTATTCCATTATGCTATGAACAAAGAAGAATAAGATGCTTAGGTTTTATTTTAAAAACACACAGAAAGTGAGTAGATAAGAGAGAGAAAACCATACATTCTTCATTGTGAGAATGCTAACATCTCACTTCTGACCTGAAGAATACTTAACTGACTTCTGTAACAAGCATGCCAACAACCAAATAGAGAAGGGTCCCTGCACTAAGTCAGAAATGCAAAAAATGGGGAGTATTGGGAGAGCAGCAACTAGCTTCACTGCCTCTATTTATATAAGGTGCCGTTAAAATGCCAATAGGAGGCAACAGTAATTAATAGGCTCAAATTGTTGAGCTCACAAATGAGCCAAAAAGAAAAATAAAGCAATATATAGGTCAGTGATTCCCAATCCTTTTAATTTTTTGAGAAAAAAAATTTAATTTTGAAGTATGATGTTGTTTTCATGGTTTGTTGTATTTTATGTTGTAATAATCTTCCTCCTATTCTCTCCCTTACCCCAACGAACAGTCAAAATATTGTAAGTTATATATTTCTAAAATTTAAAGTGAATTTAATGTGATTTGATTCGAGCAAAATTTTCCAACAATTTCAAGCTTAGGATTCACAGCCTATGACCTACACTGCAGCTTTTCTCCTAAAGGATTTTAAAGCATCATAAAAACTCAGCAGCTGAAACAACCTCAAAGGTAATCTAGTTCAACCTTTATCTAATGCTGGAATTCCTTCTGCAACATTCCTAATAAGTGTCATCCAGTCTTTGCTTAAACACAAGACATGCATACTCCTCCACCTTAAATTTTACCAGGTAACTGCCACTCAAGTGGAAAGTGACCAAACACAACACACCACTTTTTCCTTTCTCCATCAAAGCTCAATCATATGTGGGGTCATTGCTCAGGGCAGAGCACAAAGGACATTGGTTTATAAATGTCTCGCCTGACAGACAGTAAATGACTCACGGTGGTGGATAACTTCTCTTGCAGAAGTGAGACACTATGCCAGTGAAGCACTGCAAATACTACAGACCACCGCCCAAGTAAATACAATAAACTTCTCACCACAAAGGCTGTCATCTGACACCCACACTGATAGTCAAGGTGGCTCTCTGGAAGAAAACAGCTGGCTCTGTTTGATCATATTAGCAAAATCCACACTCCTGTGCCAAGACCAGACCAAAGCAAAATGGAATAAAAAGTCCTTTTAATAGACTTTTCCCCTCAAATCAAGATGAATCTCGAGTCTCAATTTTAAACGCAATATTTATAAAAGATATTTGGTAGCAAGAAACTATTCATCTTGGGATGCCCCATTAATAGCTGTGACAATAGTATTTGAAAAAATTATTTTCTAATTTAGAGTTCCTTTGGCAAAAAGAACCAATAATGTACAGTTGAATTCAGGGTTTTATAATAACTAATCAATAGTGCAGTACAAGAAATGATTTGTTGAATAATGACTGAAAGGTTGCAGTAATCAACAATGTGGTACAATGTATTAAGGGCTCGATTTTGACTTAAGATGCCTCTTGTACAACAAGTGAAAAAAATGAGTACTAGACACAAAAAATCATTCAAGGGAGTGTTGGGTCCGCTTGGCATCCTGGCAGCCACAAAGAAAGCCAGATGCTCTGTGTCATGCATTTCCTTATATGACAGATGACTCAAGCCCTTTCATTGGAAGTGGGTTTGCTATGGCTTTGACAAATTCCATCTCCTATGCTGATCTCATTCATATAAATCTCCAGCATGAAGCAACCAGGGCCGTGGTACTGAAGAGAAGGCTGGGTAGGACTGGGCAATGGGTATCTGTTTTTGTCATCTTAAAGTGCCACAATCTCTGCCACCAGAAGGATTTTCAGATATGATCTGTGGCATCTTAGAAAAACATTGGACTTTTGCCCACTGCTTGTTCTACTTTTAGTATTTAATGGTTTGACTCCAGGGGCCATTTACACAAATATCACTATGATATCCCCAGTGCCTGGCTAATGGTAGACACCCAGAATATATTTGTTAAATGAAGGAATAAATGAATGACCATTCCTCTCTTCAGGAGGCACTATACTTAAAATTTTACTCATCACTAAGCTGGTGCTTGGCTACCAAATAGACTGCAAAGAGAATGTAGCTATTCAATGATGTAGTATCAGAGTGGAATAAATAATACTAGGACCCAATCTCCCCCTTACAGGATGAAACGATCGTCACAGCCAGAAGAGTGGCTTTTCATAACATCCAAGTAGTAGCTTGTTCAGAGGGGGCCAACGTTGAGCAACATCTCAAGACTTATCTCTGAGAAGCTGTATCACACTTCAGTGTTACAGTGCCAGGGTTCAAATCCCAGCTCTACTACTTACTTATGTGATCTTAAGCAAGTGACTCAACCTCTCTGGGCCTCAATTTCCCCATCATAAAAATGGCAATAAGTTTGCCTACTACTTCGCAAGGTTACTGGAAGTATTAATAGTGTGTGTGTGGAAAGCGTTCAGACGAGTGTCTGATGTGCAGTAGTTGCTCAACTCTGAGGGCCATTGTCATCTGCCAAGTATATGCCAATATGGTAACAGTGAGAGATGTATGGTTTCACAGGAAGCATCAGGCTTCAACATTAGTTATTTGATTCCTCCTGGAAACATTCCTGTTAACCTTTTGATCTTTTGGGGTTCTCATATTGTGGCAATTGGAGGGGATATCCGGAGGGGTGTTTCCTGGGAAAAGACTGTTGAATATCTGCTTCTCAGCCCAAGTTCCCTTGAAAAAGTTTATACGCAGGAGATAAAGACGCCTCTCCCTGCTCTATCTAACCTAAAAATAGAGTTAGAGCCTTTAGGGCCCAGCCACCTCCCACCTGCATATCTAGACAGTTTCTTGAAGTCTCTCCAAGCTTGGCTTGGGACGTTTTGCCCTAAGAAATGAGAACACAGTGAACACAGATAGGCAAGCTGTCCTTTGACCTTGGGAGGGCTGACGTGAACTGAAGAGCTTAGACTATTTTGTGTGGTCTCCAGGGCAGAACTGCAACCAAAGGCTGGAAGTTCAAAGAAGGCTTCTTTGCCCACACACAATGGAATTTGTTTTGACCTATCCAAAAAAGAAGAAATTTGCTACCATAGGAGGTAGTTTCATTCTCATCATGTTTTTGTTTTTGGTTTCTGGCTAGCAGAAGCTGGATAACTACTTGTGGGGAGACTGAACAAGGGGCTGGCCTCACTCTCATCCCCCTTAAGGACCTTTGCAGATCTGAAGTTATAAGATTCTATACCACTGCTGGGACATGAATCAGGAGCAACCGTTGCAAAGAACCAATGGTAGATTCTCCTTTCTTCTTTACACATCATACATTGCATGAGAACTGAGCCATAGCTGCATTTACCATTTTGCCTGCACACCACTGAAATTAGTTCACACTGATTCATAAAAATTGATCACATTTCTTTTTATATTGTTATAGTTTTTATGATTTTTACAATTCTATTTTTAAATGGGAGACTATCATTATGAAAAACATGTAGCTCACAGAGGGCCTTATGAGTCCAGTTAATAAATAATGGAGGGATACAAAGTATCAGTACTAAAGCTAAGAAGGCTTGTTTATCCATTGTCTATTTATGAAAATTCAGTCTTACTGGAAATAAGACACTGGAAATAGAAACAAGTATGGCTTTATTAGCTAAAGCAAAACACCCAGAATTTCTAGTGTCTTTTTATTTCATTGAAAATTAAGGTCTAATAATTCGACAATTTAAATGCAAGATGGCTCCTCGGAGTTTTTTAAATGATGGTTCATAAATCTACATTAGCCATGACAGTTTTGGACCTGAAATTCAGAATACAATAAAACTGCCTGCAAGATATTAAAGGCTTCTGTCTCCCGAATATGTTATTTCCTCCCTTTTTTCCAGGGAGGAAACAATTTGTTTATTACCCTTTCAAAGTAAACTTATGGAAGGTAAAAATGGCTTATTTTTCCTTTAAAATAAGGTTTCATTTTGTCCAATCTCCTCATTCATTCAGTGTAGGCTGTCTCATTCATAACAACCTTTTAAACATTTCTCTCATAAAATGCACCATAGTCTTTAGAAAAAATTCAGAGAGCAGTGTTGTGTTTCTCACCTTTCAAAACACTGCCATAAGTATCCTAGACCACTAATAAAGGGTAGAAAAAATCTGAAAATTTATCAGATGTAAGTAATACAATTAAAAGGACAACAGTGAAATAAGACCATGATGCCCATATCATAAACTGTCTTTTTCCAAATGCTGTCAGACCTATTCAAGGAATCAAATAAAACAGTAACTACTAAACTGTTTATATGAATAAATATCAGGAATTTGAAAGATAGTGAAAGAGGAGGGTAGGTGATAGAGAACTGAGGGTTGTGTATTTAGAAGTAACATCAGGCTTGTCTTCTATGGCTGTTAAAGTTGGCTAAGTTCCAGGTTCCCAGGGAAGGCAGTAAACATTCATAGTTAAAGGATCAACATCAAGTAGACCAATTCAACTTGGACATTTCCTTGCCTCCAACTGTCACCACAAAAATGTAGCATCACTGCTAGAAGTCCTTTGAGAATAAAGCTATATCAGAACTATGTTCAGGAAATCCGGGTGGTAAGACTTTTTTGAACAAACACATATTTACAAATACACATTTCGTGACTGACCACCCTACACATCCTACGATGGAAGGCCCAAATTCACAAATGAGATTGTGGACAACTCCAAACTTTCACAGCACGTGGGAATAAAAGGAAAGAAAAGGGAAGACAAAACATAAGAAAACACCAGAAGAAACAGTCCTAACTTTGGCATTGCACTTTTTCTTCTTCTTTTTCCCTCTTTGCATTGAACTTTTCATTACTGGTATTTATACTTCTGTGGTTTTCTGGTTATTGCCATTGTTAAACAAATGCATGACTATCAAATAATAAAAGTCACATTAACCCCAAGAACCTGGACCATTTCTATAAAGTCAGATAGGCATGGTCATTCAATATGTCTTTCCCTTTCAAATTCCTATAAACAATGGCAAATAATTAATTAATTAAAGTTCAATAAAGATTTATAAGTGGGCCCTCTTCTCAACTTCTGCCACTGTAGCTGGGTGGGACAGCTTAACTAAAATATCCCTGAGAAATGCCATGAGCCATGAAGTTCCTGACTTGCGTATCATTTATGATACCCTCGGGGAGTAGGCCCTGCCTAAGAAAACCGAGGCCCAGCACCCCATAAGGTTCTCATTACCAACAGGAATGTGCCAGGTCAGATGCACTGGAGGTTGTCAAGCTTTGCAAACTCTCCCCCACCCTCAAATCTCATAAATTTTGCAGAATATGTTGCTTTGCCTTGAATTTTTATGATTATGTTCAATTTAAGGAAACTTATCCCATATTTTATCATTTACCTTACTTTCTAAGAGTTACATGATGTCCATGAAGTTCTGAGAACTTTCTCCTAATCATATTTTTTACATCTTAAAAATATAAACCCACATATTTCCAGCCAGCCACAAATTTAAAACCTCCCCCTTCTTCTAATTTTGGTGTGCAAGTGTAGGCCGAACAGATTTCAAAGTTTTTCAGTTGGGCAAACTCACCTTTCCATCCTCTGTTAAGGCAATGAAGCTACTAAAAGACATAAATAATGGTGATCAGAGTGTAAAAGTCAGCCAGATCTTGACATTGAAATCACATTTGGGTCGACACTGTAAGGCTCAGAGATGTACATCCCTGGAGCAGCTACTGCAGCATTCACAACACAAAGAAAAGACTCTCCCAACCCCAGGGTCAATAGTGAGGGAGATGATGATTTGGAGTATAGGCACTTAGGCAAAGTTTGGTGATCCCCACATTTTCACCTGCTTTAGTGCATTTGAATGATTTAAGTGTTATTTTACTGAATTAGCTTTATAATAATATGTACTCCAGGTTTAAGAATGTAACCAAATCTCAAAAATGAAATAAAATAGTTCAGCAATATATAAATAGATAGATAGTGATATATTCTTAATGATATATTTAGAGTAGCAATGTCTTTAAACCCTTCTATTTGATGTGGTAGGTCTTAGTACTACCCCTAAATCAGTGAATCTTCCTTACATACTCCAGAAACCCAGAGGCAGGGAAAGGGCTGGATGGTCCGATGTCATCTAATGAGATATGAAACAAGAGAAAAGATCCCACTCTACCTACAAATGTTTAGGATAGGAATAAACTACGAAGACAGATGTAATCCTTTGCTAAATCTGATTATGAGAAGCAGGCAAAATCACAACTGTATTCAGCATGTCATTTATCCTGGGTGACTAATGCATTATTTGTATGAAGTTAAAATTGAGCTCTGAGAAACTATGAAATAAATCAAATGCCCTACTTTATGTAATTTTAACAGACAGATCCCATTAGGATTCTACTATGCATAGCTGTTGGGTAAAATCATTGACCAGTATCCTTATAAATTAATCAACTGAGGTAATGCTGGCTCAGCTGTCATCATTTGCTACTAATCTACATTTAGAATTCGCTTTAACTTTCAAGCCTTTTGAAATAGGTTGATCAAATTTCTGTTTTTTGTTCAAGGTATATGAGTCACTGCAATTGTTTACCAAAGTATGTATGGCAGACGTGTGTCATGGATGTCCTTTTTCAATGGCATTAGAGTGCTCATTGGCATTTCATTGTAATTTCCAAGTACGATGCTAATCAGAATACAATGAACACAGCCTTCATCATTCTTGACAGGAAGTTTTACCACTTACAGTCTGAATACATTTGCACTGTTGAAGTTTAAACTGTTACAGAACTTCAAAACTAAATGGCCGAAATGCCTAATTGTAGCAAAAGAGATATAGTTAACTTTTAACTGTTATTTTTTTTATAAGGTCCATCATGGCTCTTGAGTTTTTTCTGGATCTGTAACTAATATTCAGATAAGTTTCATTTCTGATCATGAGACCCAATTTATTAAAGACCCATTAATTATCTACAGTCTGTCCTCCTAGTATGTACCTTAAAGTCTGGTTCACTTAACTGGCTGGGTGTTTCACTCTCACTAAAATTTCCTAAATGTCCTTGTCATCTCATGTTTTTGTCTATCTTCTGGACCTGCATCCTGCTACCTTTAATTTTGCAATTTGAAGATAATAAAAGAATATTCAGGGGTGTTTTTCCAGATTACTTTTAGTACTTTGAAGGTACCCAACAAACTCTATTATCAGCTCATCTTCAACTCTGTGAAGGCAGGTTATAGCAGAAGGGATGTGATCTCTGGGTCCAAGAAACTTGGGGCTCTGCTGTTGGCTAATCATGTGACTTTGAGAAAGTTAGGGGTGCACCCCTCTGATCCTCATCTTTCTTATCTGTAAAATGGGGGTGAAAACCCTTATCTTTTAGGGTCCTTGTTCAATGAGGTGATGTTTGTAAAGTATATGCCATAATGCTCTGTAAATGCGAATCCTCTTTCCCTACCAAATTATCTTACAGATTTCTTAAAAATCAGCACGTGTGGAAACTTTTCTGCATATCCTTGGTATGAAATTGTAATTTGAATTCTCCAGAGACATAAATAGAAAATGTGTTCAATGTAAAAATGTATGTTAGGGAAATTCAAATCCCAGGTTAGCCTCCAAAGCAGGAACTATTAAGCAAACAAGGCATCTAGCTAAGAGGAGACAATGTTACAAAAGTGTGGAGAAAAATACACAGCAAATGTTGCAGGTCTGTTCTCCCCCTCTTTGTACTAGATGAAAGCTACAATTCAGGGATGGTAACAAGTTGCTACACCTTTTTTTTTTTAAGGCTGCACAATTACCCTTAAAGCACTGTTGCAGATACTAAATGTAGGTATACGTCATGACAAGAAAATGCTGTACACAAAAATCTAAAATCTAAAAATGCTGTATACAAATCTGATAAGTTTAGGGCTGTTTGGGAGAGATTTTGCTCATCAACAAAGACTTCCCTACAGTATTCCTGGCAAGTAAGATGCACATAAAGAACATTTAATTTATAACATTTCTATAAGCGTCCTATTTCAGAAAAGTATGTACGGAAGGCAAGGCAACACACCTACCTGTACCCACCTGTCTGCTCATTGTGATTTTAGCACTTCTCTTGGTCCTCATTCTTACACCTCTTGAGCTATCTCTTCAAAAATTTGATCACACAAAGTATTAAGCAAGTTTTGTCTATCATTCCATTTACCTATTCAGTAAAGAAATAACTGAGCACCTACTGTGCACCACACACTATTCTAAGCATTGCAGTGGCAGCAGTGAATAAAACTAACAAAACTCTCCACCCTTAATGAGCTCACATTCTTGTCAAGTTTGAATTAAGTTCAGGCTTATGGATGAGTATACCTTCCTCCCAAGCACAGAATCTGCCACTTACACCAAAGAGGAACAGACTTGTGTGTCTCTTGTTGGAGTAGGTATCTGGAAAGTCATGCCTCATATTTGGTAATGAACTTAAACCCAATTTGTAAATACTAAGGATGGGTGGTAAAGTCCTCATTAGCCCAGTCCACTACAGAGCCTCAGCGCAAGCAGCGGTTGCAGCTATTATAGCATCTATCCTAGGTATCCTTATAGATTAGCAGAGAAGCTAAGGATTCACATGGTCTGTGGATTAATTCCAGCTCAGCAACATACTACCAGTATGGCCTTGGGCAAGTCGCTGAACCCTTCTGTCCCAGTTTCCTGCTCTGTTAAATAAAGAAATAGGATAACACAAATCAGAGCCTGTCACACAGGAAATGTTACCTCTAATTATTAGCTTAAATTATTACTATTATTAATACTGCTTTTAGGTCTTCTCGCCTAGATTTAATATTTTGAAGAGCTAGCATAGTGCCTGAACGAATTGAATAAATGAATGATGCTGCACTCGGGACTGGCAGCATTAGGTCATTATTCTGGGCCAGGCACTGGGAACACAAAAATAAAAGACACATTCTCATCACTCACAACAACAAAGGTGCATGGGAAGAGTTGGGAAAGGGAGAAAGCAGGATCCAGCCCAGGTGGAAGTCAGCTCAGGAAGATATGAAAGCACAGAGGAGAGGCATCTGAGCAGATTGGGTAGGAGTATGGGAGTTTGAGGGGCGGAGGAGGCAGGAGGTTTGCTGCTCCCTAGCAGCTTCCCAGAGATAAAGCTGAGATTTGCACAATGACATAGCCAGGCAAAGAATTACTTGGTGGCCAAACAGCTAATCGTAAACACAGATGTCAACACCAATCACACAGTACCAAGGCACCAACTCACTTTTTAGGAAAAAAGAAATACTGATGGTAAAATGTTGGTACACACCTAACAAACAAAACAGTTAATTATATTTTTAGAAAAGGAGAAAAAGCAAAAGAAGCAATGTATTTGTGAACATCTCAAGAGCTACACTAAACACTTCTTTTGAAAAATGGCCATTTTGCCAGCAACTGTACCAATTTACAAACACTTGTTTCAATTATTTCAGAAAAAAAACACATTTTCATTTGGTATTTCTTTGAAGAATGTTTGCATGAATGTTTCCAAAACTCTTCTTGGGAGAGTTTTGTGGTTGCCCCTCAGCAAATGTTTGTCTGTGTTAATGAGAATACTCCATTCACACAGCAAAAGAGGACTCAGGCAATTATGTGATGAATGTGAGCTATTGTCAAACCAGATAATTCAGGGTCCAAAGTCAATTGTCTTACGTTTAGTATTCAATGCTCCTGGTCCCCTAAACAATAAAAATTTCTGGATTTCCATTTCACTCTGAACTGTACTAATACTGATAAAAGAGTTTCATGGGCCTTGACCAGGATTGTTTTGTCTACTTAGCTTGCATTCTCTCTCTCTCCCAGAATTCCTATTTTACTTACAGTCCATGTCATACTATTTCCCTAATGCTAACTATACATTTCAATGTAAATTCTGCGAGGCCAGAGGTCATCTTCTACGGGCCTTTTATCTCTCCCTAAAAATGACTGACTAGCAAAGTGTTGGGCACAGAGTAGGTAGGCAATACAAACAGTTCTTGAAAGATGACAAACACTGAAGTAGGGTACAAGGGCTCCTGACCTGGTTTTGCCAATTACTGACTGGATGTCCTTGGGCAAGTCATTTTCCCATCCTGGGCCTCAGTCTCCTTACCTGTACAATGAGGAGTTTGGATCACATGATTCAAAGGAGCCCTCCAGCCTTAAAACTCCAGCTTCTAGGAATTGATTAACATCTACACACCAAAGCCAAGCACTTTGGCAGCAAATAAATAATAGCAACTTGATGAAACCTCTCCATGGCACTTCATCAGAAACATCCATCACACTGAGTCTAATTTAGTCACTGTGGCTGTGCCGACCTGGCATGAAAACAATCAGTCCTTTGAAAAATAATTTATTAAAACATTAGTTGACTGACATCCTGATTGGGGAAATAAAGTCTATGTAATTGCATTTTTCATTGTTCAACAGATAGTCAGGGTGTCATGTACATATTGCCATAGTTTAAAGGTTAAAATGACCTTATAACAATACATTCCATCTGCTTGGTTGGTTTGATCAAACCATACTAGAAACCCAAACACCAAGAAGACATCACACTTTTAGCAAACAACTTCTTCCAGTGATTGTTAAAGCTGAGATTTCAACTGCAGCACCACTACAAGACAAGTAGCATATGATTTTTTACTTATACAAAAAAGAAACCATTTCAAAGCTATTTATTTCCAGGAGATACATTGCCTACAAAACACAAAAACTGACTCCAGGAAAATGGTTTAATAAAGGTCACCAAGTGAACCAGTATCTGCTACTGAGATCTGGTTTTCATTGAAGATGGTAGATGATGCAGAGAACTCTTATTTGGAAATCTAACAAAACAAACTGTTCTTCATAGGATGGAAGTAATGTCTTTTATTTCTCCAACAAAAGAAACATTGGAAAAACAAACAGATGAGTGATTTTGATTTTGTAATGAAAATAAAGCTTGTTTCCTTAGCTTATTCCTCAAAGTGTGACTTTTACACCTTCATATAAGGGAAAGTACCTACTGAAGAACCAAATCAAAGATTACTTTGAAACATTAGCTGATTTTATTTTTCAAATGAAGCAAAATACACAGGTATATTTGAAAAACAGCATCCCATAAACTAAGCAATCCATAATCAAAATCGGGTTCTAGCTATAGTGCTATTGTCAGCTTTGCTTAAATCATGCCATTTTTTTCAGTTCTCAGACAACTTTTTTTGAGCTCAGTAAGTAGGTAGATGTTAGGAGCTAAGGTCATCTAAAAGATTTACTTTAAAATAAATTCAACAATTCAGAACATCACCCTCTCTACGGTGTAAAGGGTGCCTTGCTTTGAACATGCATATAAAATTTCATTAAAGTGTAACATAAAAGTTTTACATTAGAAGAACCTAGGGCTGGACCTTTGTTTAACAGTCATGATAATTTATGGTGTGGATCTGCTGTAGTTAAGTAGAAAAACAGCCTTCTCATGAAATACAAGTCATAAAGACTGAAACTCAAGGAAAGCTGGAGGAATCCCAACCCTCCGGCCACTCATTTTTCCCTCAGATTTTTGTTACACATTCTTTATTAATGTTCTCAATGCAGATTGAGACACAATACCAGTCCGTTAATTCCTATAATGCTGTACCTTAAAAGATATTCTTTCCTCTTGTTTTTCTTCTGGGCTAAACACACCTTGGAATTCATAGAAATTCTATTTTTTAAAATCATGCCAATTACATGAATACTATTTTTGCCTTTTCCTATTAATCTTCTTCTGTAACCATTGGTTATTCTCTTTATTTTCTGCAAAAGAGATCAGACTGGCTAAAAGACATGAAAAGAATTACAAATAACTAATATACGATCACACAGGCAGAGGTACAGTATTATCACCAGGATTTACTAAGCAACTATCCTTGAAAGAGACCTGCATTTGCATGGAACAGTCTTTGAGTTGAATGTGACAGTAACATCAATCAACAGATGTTTATTGAGTACCTGTGATGGAAAAACACCGTGCTAAATGATGCCAGAGAGTGACACACCATTCTCTAGGAAGCAACGTGGATATTTAAATATTAACAACTTAATGCAACAGTGATGATACAGCGAAAAGAGCAACAAACACATATCCTAAGACTATTCACCTACTGTGTAAATTCAGGCAAGTAAGTTAACCTCTCTGAGCTTCTGTTTTCTTATCTACAAAATGAAGCTAAAATACCAATCCTAACAAACCTTTAAGGTTATTGTGAGGGTCCAATCAATTAGCACAAGTGGTAAACTAGAAAGCTTTGGAATGAAATGTTACCAACTTCCCACCTCCAGTTTTGAGGCTCCAAATGAGCCAAAAAGTATACCATGGTCTTCTTTATATTCAAGTATCAAATCTTCAAAATTTGAGCATTCAGATTTAAATGGACCTGAGATTTGTCATACACACACACACACACACACACACACACACACACACACACACACATGATTTTCCATTCTCACATTTTCATGAAAGGGGCTTCCATAAATGACATACTCAGTATATAGACTGCTCTCTTTCTAATTAAAAGGAAAAAACAGAGTTCCAGGGCTGGTCAAATTACATGGTAATTCCACAGATTTCTTCCACAAGTACAACATACACAATCCAATCCATTTGTTTCAGTGACAGCTAAATAAATATTCGGACCCACAAAATAAATAATAAGCAATGAGCTTTTGTGGAAAGGCACCTGACTTGGAAATAGGCAGATGTGGATTTCTGAGCAAGCTCTACTACCAACAGGCTGTGTGAACTTACATGTGTCACACAACCTCTCTAAGATTGAATTTGCCATTCAATAAAATGGCAAGAACACCTGAACATTCTAACTCACAATGATCAAATGAGATAGCATGTGGAACAGCATTCCACATGTTGGAAAGGTTCAGACAAAATGTCAGTTGTTGATGCTGCAGGCTCTGGGGTCAGCTCCGTCTATGCTGAAACCTGGATTGCATCACTGAGTGAGTGCCTGTGTGATTTCATTGCTTCATCTGTAAAACAGGGATCATAACAGGTCCTATCTCAGAAAGTTGTTGGAAGGATTAAATGAAATTGAGTCCTTCCAGAATTTAGTTCAAGCTTGTGGCACAGAGTAAACATTCAAATTATAGTAGCAATGATAATGTTGAGTTCCACCACAGGTGAAACACACACACGCACAACACACACACACACTCAAAAAGGTTTCTTCAAGTTTGGTCTTGAGTTCTTTAATCAGTAACATTTCTTTCCATTTATCAGTAAGCAAGTTTTTAAAATCTCTCTTTATCCCACAGCAATCAGAAAAAGAAAAACAAAATTACAAGTAAAAAATGTAGTCACTGCAGCAAAAATTGTTTTGTCTACATGACAGGCTAATCAAGTATATGGCAGTTTTCCTCTTTGAGGTATGACCTACAGTTACAAGCTCTTAAGGCCACAGCTCTAAATTGTTCCAGAGAAGGCCATTTCATTGGACTTCTACAGTTTTGAAATTGTGTTAAACAAGTGCAAATTTTGCATGCAAAAATAATCTTAGCTAAGAATAATGGGCATTTATTTCATGTTAAAGGTTAGTACATTAAAACCATTTCTATTCAGTAATAATTAGCCTGTTTAAATACAATATAATTTGTATCCATCTACAGGATGCTTAAATGTATGGAATCTCATTTATGTCTATAATGATGGATTCATTTTCAAGGCAGTCATTTTCTATCTTGATTTGTATATTTTAAAGTTGTTAAACGCTTGACTGAATCATTAGCAAAACAATTCATTTATCATTAAGCTGATTTCTACCATGAGATAATTTTCTTCGGTGTCCAATAGATGTGCCTCTTAAGATTTACTGAGAGCTTTCATTCTTTGGAGGGTTTGGGGAGTGCGGAGGAGACCTTACTAGTGAATTTCACCAACTTATATTTCTCCTACCAACACATTCCCTTAAGAAACACAACCCCAAATGGTTTGTTGAATGAATGCTCAAACACACGGGAGAATGCATACTGTACTAGCAAAGAAAACAGACCATAGGCAGTCTGCCTTTTAAGAGACCACAGAGGGAAAAGGGGAAAGATAAATGGATGGAGGTAGAGACCAAGAAACGCTGGGAATCTCTAGGCCTTATTCAAAACAGGACTTCCCCTCCCCTTACCCCACCACAGCCCTAGCATCTCCAAGTTGGCAAAGATTGTGTCCCCCCATCTCCACACCTTCCCATCCATAAACAGTCCTGTTCCGCTCTTCTGGAGGATTGTAGCTAACGAGGCCTCAGAAGACCTGTGCTCACAGAACAGGAGGAGGCAGCCGGGTTGCTGCAGTGCATGGGCCATGCCCGGCTGGAGCTGAAACAGTTCACTTTTGTCTAGAAAGCAGCCCCCCGCCCCTTCTCCAGTACTGCCCCGCCCTCGTAAGGTCGAGGAAAACTGGGGAAAGTGCAGTTCAGACTGCTGGGGCAGGCCCTGGGGCTGCCTTTACCCTAGGAGGAGAAGCCTGGCCGACACATGGCCCCTTCTCAGCCTTGACAGCCCCACACAGACCTTTGAACTTTCTATTTATATAACAGTTTAGTGAGTTTAAGTCTCTTCCTGTATAACTGCCCGTTTGCAAGCTTGCCTCTAATTAGGCTATTTGTGAGACATCACATAAAAACTACAAACAATTGATGCTGTCCCTTGCAGTGAGAAGCCAGCCACTGTCACAATCACTTTACAATTATAACTAGGCTTTTGAACGTTCTGATTTTGCTATCATGGTGGTTTTCTTTTCTTTTCTTTTTTTTTTAATTTTTAAGAATGTGTCCCTTTCTGTATTTTCTGTATTTTCTTTCCTTTCCTTCCTTCCAATGAAGGAAAGGTAAGCATCCCCACAAAGAACCTTAGCCTGTCACAAAGCAATAACTAATCAATACTGGGTGGGAGGTACTTACAGAACTGAAAGGCCCTCTGAATTTGCTTTTTTTTCCCCCTCTTAACTGGGGATTAATGACATCATTACATGATCTTCAGTCACCTCAATAATTCATTTACTTGGTTACCAAAAACAAGACTATGGAATGATTTAAATGAAGAAATTTGATTTTTTTTAAATTTATCTTTTTCTTTAAGAGCAAGTGATGTCTTTCATGCACACAGACAGACATCTGTGCCATCTTTTTGCCTTCACAGAATGGTTTATATTAAATTCAAACTCAGGTGAACATTGTTCATTCATTCAGGAATCTTAAAGAACTTGCGCTTTGGCCCTTTAATCGAGTCCAGAGCATGACCCATTTAGTTATTCTTGCAGTTTGTGAAACCCAGTGGTATGTTCCATTAGGCATGTGAGCATTCCCAAACACTGCCCATAACATGCACACTGCAGCATCATTAGTACTCCATCCTTTCCATTTACATTTGTCCTAACAAATGTGTGTGTTTATAAATGGGCACACACTTTTTGTTTGTTACAGTCAAATGTTTGCAAATAACACATATGCCTTTGTATGTTATGTCTAGGAAAATGAGTTCGTTTTTAAGCTGTCCTGATCCATTTATTGTCAGACATCTAGGGTTGCAGTAGAGATAGCTCAGAGCTTACTGCTCCACAAGTGAATGTTAAGAATAAATTAAAGGTAAATAAGATCATTAACTTTGCTGGTCTTTCTTCCTTTCTTGGCCTTCCTGGGGGGTTGGGGGTGTGGGGAGTGGAGGCCATCACTTTAAGTAGCTATTTACTCCCAAAGAAGGCACGTAAACATATAATGAATATGTAACTGGCATGCTCTGGACTTCCAAAGAGAAGTGGGAAAAGACAATGTCAAGCTTTTTAGTTCATCCACTATTGTCACATTTATTTTCCTTTTCTCTGTGGAGCTGTATAAAACACAGAAGCACAACCACATTACAAATGTTTATAAACAGAGATGCATAACGAAGTGTGCCACTCATGAGCAGTAAGAAGGAGAAATTTTCCTGGATCATGTACGGAGGGAAAGGACAGACTTATTTATGCAGATGCGTTACACTAATTAATCAGTATTTCACATAATATTCTCGAAGTGTCCAAGTCTATGCTCCTTAACTGATGTGGCTCAGTTAGGGATCTGGAGGAAAAAAAGGTTTTGCATTTTCCTTAAGATAAGAAAAAGAAAGCCTCCCACAGGGGTGAGGGAGCCTATCATTTTTTTTTAAAGAAATCAAACATAAAAGAGTCCATCCCCTTTAAATATGCAATTGCATATGCATAAGATTAAACCGGAATTAATATAAAAAATGTTTCTAAAAACCTAATACCTTGTATATGTTTAACATTTGAACTATACCCATGAAATTAATTATAACAATGTCTGTTAAATTAACGATGTAACCCACACCATATATTAGGCAAATTGTATGCAAATAGTAGTGCTATGGTTATCAGTTGTCTGCAAAATAAATTAGTGAAGCAGAGTAAAGGCTGTGTGCAGGAGCATATCTAATTGAGCAATAATTTTATTGTAATTTTTACTTTCAAATAACAGCATTTTTTAATGTAACAATGTATTTCTACAGAGCTGATAAAACCGTGGTATCAAAAACGCCTTATAGATTAATACTGACACAGCATAATTTGTGCTTCAAGGATTTATCCGGAATTGCTGTAAAATAAAATGTATTTAAGTTCTGATTATCTTGGATTTGCAACTAAAGGAGGCATGATTGGCATAATGAAGCTGTTGGCTAAGCATATGACCCTTTTTTAAAGAAGGAAATTGCCTAAAATATCACATCAACAGGGGAAATCCTTGTAAAAATACACAGCATTCATAACCAACGGCCGCTAGTAGTTTAACATTGCAAAAGATTTTGCACTATTGGTAGGTACTACAGATCATTCTAAATACATTTTAAAAGGCAATAACCAAGAATGCAATTTTAAGCGGTTACCACTGAGCCCCCTCCCTATCTAATTCCTTAGACTGCGGGGGGAATCTGATATGTTTAAATACTATGACAAATAAACTGTGATAATGTTTGTAGTAAGTGAAGTTTTTAAAAAGTTAATAGATATGTATATCAGTATTTATGCACACGCGCACGCACATCTCTAAGACAGTAACAACTTTCCAGCTCCCCAGTCACCTTTCTACCATCTTTCAAAATGTCTCAGCGACAAGTTTAGGGTATTTTGTGAAGAGCTGACTCAACCTTTGAATCCGAGCTGGATGCCCATTACAAAAAACTACGGCTGCCTCTCAGTGGGAGGCCGACGGGGGTCCAGCCGGTAATTAAATGTGCATTGACATCAGAGCTGCGGACTTTGGGGGCCAACTCCGAAAACCCTCAGTCTTGAAAGCCAAGCGCCGAAGTCGGCCCCGAACCAAGGTCCCCTGAGTGGTGGCCCCCAAAGCCGCTGTTCCACCCAGGAGTGCAGGGGACTTGGGCTGAGTCGGCAGAAGGAAAGGTGTGCGCGCCGCGCAGCGCAGGGATGGAGGTGGCGGCAGCGGGGGCGGTGGCCACCGAGGAAGCAGAGGGCAGCCGGCGGCACCTGGCCGTTGCCTTTCCCCCATGGCCGGCCGCGAGCGTTGGGCACCTGGAAAGTTGAGGCATTTCGGGCGGGCGGCATCCGGGGCTCAAGGAGGCCAGACCCGCGAGCCGCTCCGAGAGAAAAGCGCCTGGGAGGTCGTGCGGTTCAGCTCTCGGGCGGCACCGAATTCGATGTGAGCCAAATGCAACTCTTTAGACTTGGAGCGCAAAGCGACGCTTTAGGGTCCGCATCCCTCCCTCTTCCCGCACCTCCCCCCACCCTGGCATCCGACCTAGGAGTCAGCGCGGCCGGGGCCAGAGGTGGCTGAGAGCAAGTGGGAGGGAGTCCGGGGCGCCCCCCACGACAGCTCCAGCTCCTCTTAACAAAGGCGAAAACCTCAGACTTCGCCAGGAGACTCGCTCATCAAAGGAGAAGGCAAAAATCAACACCTACCACTGCTGCTCCAAGTCCCAGTCTCTGAAAAAGTCGAATAGATCCATAGCGGTCGGGCGGCGGCGGCGGGTGGGCGCCTGTCCCTGATCGCAGCGGGTCGGCGCGACTCTCGGCACAGCTCGCTGGCGGTTCTCGGCGGCCCGGCTCTCCAGCCCTCCCGCCCAGCTAAAAGTGTGCGGGCCGCATCGGCAGCAGGGGCGGGCGCTGGAGATGCCTGGTCTTGCGCTNCGGCGGCGGCGGCAGCGGCTGCACAGGCGGCGGCGGCGGCCGCGGCAGCATCACACACTTACACACTCACAGGGGGCGGAGCCTGGACAGCTCGAAGCCGCGACATGGAGCAGGCACGTTATCATCCCCGGATCTGGCAGGGGCTTGCGGTGCCCGCCCCCGCCGTTCAGGAACCCCCTCCCACCCCCCACTGTCAAAATCAGCTAGTGGGAGCGGCCACAGAGCTGAGGACCCGGACCCGGACCCGGACGCGGACCCGGACCCGGGACGCAGGGGCCGCCGTGGCAGGGATACAGGAGGTGGGCTGGCGGGACCCGGACGCTGGCTTGGGGAATGCGACCCCTCTCTGAAACCCAGCCCACCCCCCGCCCCACTGGGAATTAGTTTCGATCTAGAAAAGACAGCACAAACAGCCCTGGGGTTGAAGGTCGCCCCCTGTCACCTCAAGCACAGCTCCTTGAGCCCCCGAGTAGTGGAACAAACTTTTGCGGGCCTGAGCATCCCTCAGGTCTGTAGTGCGTAGCATGCGGGTCCAGGAAGGAGAAGGCGGTCACCTTCACCGTCCCCGTGGCTCCACGTGCCCGCACCCAGGCCCTCCAGGCATGCCTTTAGGCGCGCACCTAGTAGGTCGGCGAGCTGTAGGCCCTGGATTCAGTGGGCTGCAAGGATAGGAACAAATGACTGCCCTTGTGTGGTCCTTGAGTTCGGGGTTGGGACACTGTTAAACTGGGTTCCACTGTCACTTTCCTCGCACAGTCACCAGGTGCCTTGAGCAAAAGACTTCTGCACGCTCTTCCTCTGAGAAATGGGAAAACCACTGGGTGTGTGCCCAGTATCCCACGCACCGGCTGCCCGTCTCCCTTCTGGCCTGAAATTCTCTTTCTGCACGTGGAGGGTTTAACAGAGCCTCCTACTCCCTTCAACCTCCACCTCTGGTCCAGGAAGGGACCCCAGGAAGGGGTGGATCCCTTTAGCCAATTCCCTGGAGGGAAACGTTCCCTGGCCTCCTTGCAGAGAAAGGCCTGTGGGAAGGGGCGGGACCGGTTTCTGGCATTTCAGGACATGAGCATTCTGGAGTCCCGGGCATCTAATTTGCCTTCTTCGTATCGTTATACAGAGGGAATAGTATTGGCATATTATTCAAATCCTAAGGCTAGAACTCTCTTGGGAAGGACAGTAGACTGAACCCTGACAGAGCAGGGTGCCAGTAGCTCTCTGTGTGACTCCAAGCAAGTCACTTATCTGGGCCTCAGTTTCCCCATGAAACACCCAGCAGCCCTCTGGCTCATACTTCTCTGACATTCTCCCTTCTATTTGAATATGCTTCTACAGTATTATCTCATATTACCAAAATCATCCAAATAGCTTTTAACTTCATTTTTTTTCCCTGAAGAAACAGAGGCCCCAAGACATTAAAATACTCAAGATCTGATATTTCCCCTAGAGGGGGATCCCAGATTAGAACCTAGAACCTGGGAAGCTCTTCCAGGGCTGAAGCCAGTAGAAGGTGCCTCAGCTCCAACCATGAATGACTTCAGCATTTGAGCTACAAGGGACCCAGGGTCTGGTCTCTTTCACATTGTTTTATGCCGGGGGAAAAAAGCACATCATTAACATAGAGAAACAAGGCTCTGCAACTCAAGCATCCAGTGGGACTTTGCTTAGATTTCTATTTACTTTGCATGGGACCAAGTCCTCAACAGATACTGGTTGATTGATGGAAAATCAACCAGTGGGCAGCCAAGGGGAGACTACATCTCAAAGTGACTTGTAGATTTGGCTACCTATAAACTCGGATGGTCAAAAAGACTATGGAGAAACAGTTATTGGCAAAAATGGTGCTGGGGATTTTCAAATTATCTCTGTGCCTTGTTTATTCATAGAATTCTAGTATTCGGCCCTATTCTGAGAGCCCTTAAAGCAACAAGGACGGCCTCGCTCAGATCTGTGGCCCACAACCTTTATGCCTTCAGTAAAAAATCCTCAAATTGGATTTGACTGCTAATGATTGTTGCCAGCATTAGTACTTGATCTGCTTGAAAATCCTTACAGGAAAGCCAGAACATCTACAATTAACATTTAAATGGTGATTATGGTCACTTTATTTCTGGTTTACTTTTCTCACAAAATTGTATTTAATGGGGAAAGATAGAAAAACAAATAGTATGCTAAGCAAACAAATTTTCAACAGAAATAAAGCTTCCCCTTTAAGAGTTCCAGCCCCCCATCACTCCACTGGTGCACTTTCTTCCCAATCAGCAGGAGGACCAAGCAGAAGCAGAAGGAGCCAGCAAGAGGCAGCACTATGAACAGAAGTGCCTGCGGGAAGGAGAGAAGAGACAAGCGGTGCCAGCTGCTGCTTCAAAAGAGGGGCAGGGGCTTTCCCTTCCTGAGATCAAAACCAAGCAGGAAGGTTGAGTTGGGTAGAAGGAACTCCCACTTCCTAGCCACGCTCCTCAAACAGAGATGAGGCTAAGACAAGCAACACTGAAGGGGCCAGGCTGTCCCTGAGGTCTCTTGGCCCGGGCCTGGCACCTGCTCACTGAGCATCAGCTACTGGGCAAGATAGAAGCTTTGTCTTCTCTGATCCAAGGTGTGTTTTTTCCCTTCCTCCTCACTCTGTGCATCTCTGGCTGTGATGGGGCCAGGGGCCCAAGAACTCAGCTCTTCAATGAATCCTCAAATATTCGGGCAGGATGCTGGATCCGAGCCATGCTTCCTCCACCAAAAGCTAGCAGGAGGGAGGAGAAAGCACTTTGCATGGAGGACAGTAGCAAGAGGAAATAAAAAGGCTATCTGGAGGGAGGGCCCACTGCTGCTGTCATACTGGGATCATCTAGCTGTCATCTAGCCTGTGGTGGGGATTCAGTTGCTTCCCTCTCATTCCACTCACTATGGTATCTTAGCTAAGATGGAATATTCCTCCTCACCAGCCTAATGCCCTTGTTTTGGCTGGAAAAGCTCCTTTCTTACCTAGCAAAACCCACCTCAGGCCCCAGTTTCAGAACTCTCAGTTCAACCGAATATTTTAGAAACTGCAGGCACAACCTTCTTTCCCTCTGATTCTTCTCCCTCTGTTGACTTCTCCCATTCTGACTGCCTCCCCTGTCCCTGCCAGTGCCTCACCAATTTCCCCTAGTCACAAAACCCCAACCAAAAGGAACCTACTGGGAGAACCCATGGGCCAACAGAAAGCCATCGTTTCTGACAGGAAAGGATCAAAACTGAGACTCCATGACTCAATCCACTGAGATAAAACCAGAAATTGTTTTTAAGAAGGATTGGTTTTATAGAAATGCTGATTTTCAGATTTTCTAAAGTGAGATTTTTGACTTGAATTACTTTTAAAGGAGTTTAATTTGTAGTCTCCAGGTACTAATCTTTGTTTCAAAGAACTTGAAATCCTCCATTTGTACAATTGTACTAAAGGCAATGTCATGTAGATTCTGGTAGATAGTGTCTAAAAATTAGGATTAATTTAAGAAAGTTGCACTGTGCATGTCAGTTACAGGAAATGAACAAATTGACAGCGTGTGATACATGTGTCATTGTGTCACACCACAGATTTCCACTTAAAATATGAAGCATTTGTTTCTGACCTGGTATGCTGTCAGGCTGACTTACTTTCTAGGAAGAACTTATGATCCAGGTTACAGTTCATTTGGGGAAGCTTGCTGTAAAGAATTCCATGGACACCATGGGGACTACCACCTTTCATAACTGTGGCTCCTCTTCTGACAGAACCACTTGGTGCTGCCGTGAGTTTAGAATGGAGTGACATGACTCTGAATTTGGGGCAGTTTCCACACATGGGCTGCAATATCCAGAATGATCCTTCTAAAGATATACTTCAATTTTCTTTTTTTTTTATTTTTTTTATTTTTTGAGATGGAGTCCCACTCTGTCACCTAGGCTGTAGCGCATGGGCAGTGGTATGATCTCGGTTCACTGCAACCTCTGCTTTCCAGGTTCTCCTGCCTCAGCCTCCTCAGTAGCTGGGATTACAGGGACACGCCACTACGCCCAGCTAATTTTTTGTATTTTTTAGTAGAGATGGGGTTTCACAATATTGGCCAAGCTGGTCCCGAACTCCTCACTTCAAGTGATCCACACACCTCGGCCTCCCAAACTGTTGGGATTACAGGCATGAGCCACAGTGCCCAGCCTATTTCAATATCAGTTCTCCCTAGAAACTGTAAGCCTCATGAGGGCAGGGCCTGAGTCTATGTCGTCAAAGCCCAGGATGGTATCTGACACATACTAGGCCCTTCCAGGATCTATCTAACCAGCCTCTGTATAGGTAGCAATCTCAGGAGTTGATTTCAAATTGGGTCAGGACAATTCTCTGAACTTCCTGAATATGCATATGTATTTTTTTTCACAACTCCTGTTTCTACCATTTATATTTTGGATCTCAATCAGGTATCATGATTGAAAGAACCTACCCTTGAGTTTTCTGGTTATCATAGGTAATGATCCCATTTCAGAGCTCTTCTAAAGTCCCTGGCTCTGGATTCCTACTAGGTCCTAAATATGAAACACCATGTGACCTTATGTCAATCATCTGCTTAATTAGGTTTATGGTACTTGAAAGGTCACATTATTCTGATTTTAGATGATATGTTGCTGTAATTCCTTTTACATATTTAGCATAACAATATAACAGATAATATTGATTGAGCCACTATGTACCAGGCACGGTACTAAGCATTGTATATACATTATTTCATTTACTCATCAGCATGATTCTCTGAGGTAGATACTAGTATTGTACTTACTTATTTTGTAGGAGGAAACCACGGCTCACAGAATCTGAGTATTTACTCAAAGTCACAGAGCTAATAAGTGCCATAGCCAGGTTTTGTCCCAAAGCTGGTTTGCTGGCAAAGCCCATGTACTAATCCACACTGCCATACTATCCCCATTCTACATTCACAAAGTATTTCATCTCACTTTAGCTCTGAGAGGTAAGCAGAGAATTAACCATACGCTCCATTTAACAGTAGAGGAAACAAGTTAAAGTGATTTCACCAAGGGCACATGGTGGGACAACAGAGCAGCTGGGGCTGGGCATTAAATCCAGTGCTTGTTCTACTTACCACATTGTTGTTTATAGTCTCAGGGCCACCCCTGATGAACTATAATGCCCTGGGAGTTTGGGACTGAAGTGGCATCAGTTAACTGTTGGATTAGAAAAAAAATTCTCATGGTGCAATTTCCCTGATCTCAACTGTGGCTGAATTGGAGGAAGGCAGTTGACTGAGCCATGCCCTTGTATTAATGAAAGTCAATCTAATAGGAAACAGGAAGCAAGAATAAAGTGGAGCAATTCTTGCTTCATCATTTAAGAAGACTCAGATGGGCTTTTTTCCTGGAGATTATAAATCTAGGGCTAAGAAACCTCTTTGGCCAACTTTTGGGGAACACATGTTGGTGGGCTGTAAGGCATCCACAGGGAGTTATCTTCTGCATATGACTATGCTGCTATGCAATGACGAATCCCTGGCTCATTCTTCTAACTTCTTGAGGGCTCCATTTTCTTGTATACAAATTAAGGAAGTTGGAAACAGTCCAACTCTGGCATTCTATGGCTCCTTGATTTGAAGTCCCTTTGTATAACCTCCAGTCCATGGCCAAATGCAGATTGGTAGTTTATAATGATGAGGAAGGCAAAGTGAAGAGTCACCTGAATTGCCCAGATCAATAATCTCCATGTCTGATATGGTGATTGAGAAATTTACTTCCTGGAGCTCCGATTGCTGTCCCTGGGCTGCTCTCAACCCATTCAGCAGTGTGGCTGCCAACAGTTTCTTCCTGGAGCCAGCTCTGCAGGGCTGAAGGACTGGATTCCAGAGGGAAGTCAAGCATTTTTCCCAGTGGCCAGAGAGGAAACCTAATGTATATGAAAGTGCTTTGTAAATGGTAAAAAGCCCCAGATAAATGTGTGCTCTCATCATCCCGAGAGTTGATGTCTTAGAGGCTTCCCCATCAGGTGACATCAGCAGTGCTAAGAGTACTAGCTGTAGTTGGATGTTTTGTTCTAGTTTTTTTGTTGTTGTTGTTAGTTTGTTTACAAAAGGGTATATATTAACCAGGCATGGGTTCCAGTTGCAAGTTTTCATGCTTTTAAAGTAATATTTATTAAGATGTATAAACGTATTTCTACTTGATAATCATTTTTTGGAGGGAATTCAGATCATTGATTTTCATACTGAAATATTTAAAGGGTTTTAAACCAGTGCCTTTGTTTAAAGCATCCTGGTTATTAGCATTGTGAGAAACTTTTATTTTTCTAATAAGTTGCTAACAATAAAATCCTTGGCAGTGTCATTAATAGAAATGAAATGACTGCCTAAAGTCAACTTTTAGCTGCTTCTGCCTCTTTTATTTTCAGGAAATGGAATGCAGTAAGCTCCTCAAGTTCTGAATTATTCTTGAAAGCTTTGATGCTTGGGCTCAGTGATGGCCATCAGAGATACAATTAAGCTGTGTTGTTCTGTGGGTGAAAGGAGAGCAGAGGCCTCAGCCTCTAGAACCTTTGCCTAATCACTTCACCTCCTGGGAATTGCTGCTCCAAAGAGGCCATGCTTCCCTGCCACTAGGTGGTTCATCCTTCCTCCTTTCACAGCAATCAAACCACATCTGTATGATCAGGATGACCCAGAGTTGGCCTGGATTGTAACAGTTAAATGACTGAGGAGACCTTCCACCACTATTCCCATGGCCCCCACTTAGACTCTTTCTTCCATAAACCTGCAACCTCCTCAATGAATGAGATGCCTCTGGACCCACCACCAGTGATAATGGGATCTACTGTGAACAGGCAAACAAGTGCCTGCCCATTTCCACCCCATAGTGTACTTTGCATTGCTGTGAGGGATCCAACTTAAAGGTATACTCTAGGCCAAAATACTTTCACAATCTTCTGAAAGACCACAGCTTGGAAGATGGCCATATCCCTCACCCAGCTGCACTTCCAGGTGTCACACTTGTGCCTCACTCAATAGCTTCTCCTTAGGTCAACTGGCCATACTTTGAGACTTTACTTATCAGATCATGGCATTTTAGTCACTTACATTTCTCAGTAGGATGATGGCCCCAAGATAGCCTTTTACTTTTCTGCCAGCATTTAGGGTTTTTTAAAATATCATAGAATATCAGCACTACCAGGAACCTTATTGATTATCTGTAGTCCATTGGAGGCTCAGGTTACTCACCAAGAGATCCCCCAAGTCTCAATTGAAACTCAAATTATGCAGTCTTGAAATCCTAAACCACAGCATCTTATACCATTTTATGTTTTAAAATACTTGTCATTTGAACTATAAATTAAGGAAAAACTTATGCTTTGGAGAAAAATGAAAATTCCATCCAATAGTCTGTAAGAGAATGATTTACTTTTTTTTTTAGGATTGATTATCTCTGTAATCAACTATCTTCAAGAAGTGTTCATTAAACTCTCAGTTTAAGGTTCCAGGTTAAGTAGACACTTTGCCATACCACTGCTTGAAAGAGAAAATGGTCAGCTCTACTTGGAAAGCACATAAAATTCACTTTATTTAAAACATGCCTTCCTGGAATGAATTATACTGACTCTATTGAGTGTAAGGTGCCAAGTAATTCTCAGTTAAAGAATAAAACCCAAAAGAAAGCCACAGTCTCTAGGATGGGAAATGTTCTGGCTGTACTTTCATTTTCTACTATCCTCATTAGTAATGTGTGTTTTCTTCAACATGTTATCATTTACATAGCACATGTAAAGTCCTACATGCAGCCCCCATTCTGCCACCCCAAATCTTCTATCATGATAGAATCCTCCCTTCCCCATTCTGATCTGCTGGATTCTGTATGGGAAAATGCTTCACCTAGGTCAAATGGCAACCATATTTTATCTCTGAAGCAGACAAAACTTTTGCTTACTTTTCTCATTCACCTCGAATGCATCAGAGGCAAATGTGAGTGTGAAGAAAATCTTTTGATCTCATATTCAAGAGCTAGTGAAGAATGGAAATATTCTCTAGTATTTTCTTTCCATTTTCACATGCCCCAGTTTTGGTCAAAGTGTCTGCTTTTAACCAAAAGCATATTTTAAATGAGTAAGTTTTTCAATGCATTAACCTTTATTACAGGTCTCCAAGCAGCCAGTTAGAACCATTACATAGCGCTCACCAAAGTGTAGTTTCTAGAAGTTCACTGATAAAAAGATGATAGAAACTTTCTGCAGTAATTTTGTTTATAGTTAACATTTTTAAAGGTTGAACAGGCATCAGGACCATTTATAGGAACAAGAAGTTTATAATCTCTGTGAGATTTATTTTAAAAAAAAAACATAAAATAAGGAAGAAACTTCTAACAATAAGTCCATTAGGAAAGGGCCTAGTGTTCCTGTCGGACATCCAACAGTACCTTAGTCATCAATTAATTTGGTTCAGAGTATGTAGGCCATTGTGACGTGTAAACAGAGGCTTTCTATACAAACTGGGGATAATACAGAAAAATTGTAAAGAGTTCATTTACGGGTCCCAGATGCCAAAGAGTATGCCTACTGACAAAAAATGTAGGTAGCATTTCCTGACATTTTGAACTATATAACCATGTCCTCTATAAATGTTGAAGCATTAACATGTAAACATCAATATCAATAATGATTCATTGACATATAAAACTTTTTAAATTGCTGAAAACGGAATAAAAAATTTTGACTAAAAACATTTAAAAATTTTTTGGTATATAACACTAGTATATATTTTGAGGGTATATTTGATATTTTGATACCTGTATACAATATGTAATGATTAAATCAGGGTATTGGGTTACCCATCACCTTAAATATTTATCTTTTCTTTGTGTTGGAAACATTCCAGTTTTTCTATCTTAAAACACACAATAAATTATCATTAACTATAGTCGCCTAACTCTACTGTTGAATACTGGAATTTATTCCTTCTTTCTAATTGTGTTTTGGTACTCATTAACCAACTTCTCTTTATAGTCCACCTCCCCTTACCTCTAAACCGCTGCTAACCACCATTCTATTTTGTATCTCCGTGAGATCCACTTTTTTAGTTACCACATGAGTGAAAACATGCAATATTTGTTTTTCTGTGCCTAGTTTATTTCACTTAACATATGACCTTCAGTTCCATCCATGTTGCTGTAAATGACAAGATTTCATTTTTTATGCCTGCATAATATTCCATTGTGTATATATATCACATTTTCTTTATATTTGTTCACTGATAGATATTTAGGTTGATCCCATATCTTGGCTATTGTGAATAGTGCTACACTAAATGTGGGAGTGCAGATCTCTTCAGTATACTGATTTCCTTTATTTTGGGTATATACTCAGCAGTGGGATTGCTGGATCATGTGGTAGTTCTGTTGTTTTGTAAGGAACTTCCATACTGCTTTCCACAGTGGCTGTAGTAATTTACATTCCCAGCAATGGTGTATGAGCACTTCCCTTTCTCTGCATCCTCACCAGCATTTGCTATTTGTTGTCTTTTTTACAATAGCCATTCTAACTGTCTCTTAGATAAATGCCATTTTAACTGGGATGATAGGATATCTCATTGTAGTTTTGATGTGCATTTTCTTAATGATTACTGTTGTTGAGCATCTTTTCACATACCTGTTGGCTATTTGTATGTCTTCTTTTGAGAAATGTCTACGCAGGTCTTTTGCCCATTTTTAATCAGATTAATTGGTTTTGTTTTTTACTATTGAGTTGTTGCCAACTCATTTTTTAAAAAGTTGCCAGAACATACTTTGGGCAAAGGACAGTTTCTTTGATAAATGCTGCTGGGAAAACTGGAAATCTATATGCAGAGCAGTGAGACTAGATTCCCATCTTTCATCATATAAAAAAGTCAACTCAAAATGGATTAAAGACTTAAATCTAAGACCTGAAACTATGGAACCACTAAAAGAAAACATCAGGGAAACACTACAGGATATTGGTCTGGGTAAAGATTTTTTTTTTGGATAGAATTTTTTTTTTTTTAAATAAGACTTCAAAAGCACAGGCAACAAAAGCAAAAAATAGACAAATGGGATTATATCAAGCTAAAAACCTTCTGCATAACAAAGGAAACAAAGAAAGTGAAGAGAACCTACAGAATGGGAGAAAATATTTATAAACTATCCATCCAACAAGGATTTAATAACCAGAATATATAAGGAACTCAAACAAGTCTATAGGAAAACACATAATCTTATCATAGAATGTTACAACTCAAGGGAAACTTGAAGATTATGCATCAGTTATGGCATTTTGCAACTGAGGAAATGGATGAGAAAAGAACAATGAGCAAATGAAGTTTAAAAGCTTTATTAAAAACTCAAAATTTGAACCCATGTCTTCTGCTACAAGCCTAGAGCTCATTACTCTCCATCACAATGCCTTTTCTGAAAACACACCAGTAGTCAGCATCCTCTAGAAGAGTAGCACAACTCCTAAAGCTCACATAAACTAACAAGGCATTCCTTCAAATGAAATATCAAAAACTGGGGAGAAGGGATTGAGACAATAGCCACATGAAACAATATTATTCAGCCATTACAGTTATATTTACAAAAGGTTTGTAATAACCTGAAAAATGTTTTATTATGAAAGGAAAATGTATGAAATCGTATAAACATAAGTCTGAACTACATGAAACAGATGCATAAGAAGAAGACTGGAAGGAAGCAAATGTACCAAAAAGTATATATAGTCTTCAGAGGGAGGCGAGGGAGTGAGATGTGGGTGATTTGTTTTTCTATTTTTCTGTGTTTTCCAAAAATTTTTATAATGCTCCTGTATTACCTTTTAAGTGAATATATATATATATATATATATATATATATAAAATTTTGTATAAAAAGAGGTTAATTCTGCTTTCAGATTGGGGTAGGTTCTCCACAGAAGTTCCCCAAGGCCAATCCCCACTGGGTCTCAAAAATCTGCCTTGTATTATCTAAGAGATGTAAATTAGTAGAAATCTTCTCAGTGAGGTATATTCCTTTGAAGAAGTGGAAAAGACAATCTATTTTAGAGACAAAGCCATTGAAGGAAATTGAAAGGGGTGGGGAAATCTGAGATGATGTCCTTGTTACACCTGATTCAAACTATGTAGGGCTCCATATATTCATACTAACATTGAAAAGACAGCAAGGAATCATAAAAGAACCATTGCAGCAACTCAAGTCAGCAAACAGAACCTATGAAAGTGCAAGAATCTATGTTTGTGTGTTTATGCCCTTGAAGGCTTAAGGCTGTGCTTTACCCCAGGTTTTCACTATATTTCCTGGGGGATAGGTCCAGGGCTTTTGTTTTTTTTTTAATTTATATGATTATGCTTTTTCTTTTTTTTTCCTTTTTTTTTCTCAGAATGATAGCTTCAGAAGGGCAGGTATTTTTGTGTCTTTCTAATTTGTACTTTTTTTTTAAAGAAATAACTTTAGGCATACAGAGCAGTTGCAAAAATAATACAGAAAGGTGCCATTTACCCTTCACCCAGCTTCCCCTAGTGTAAATATCTTATATAATCATATAAATTATTTGTATTTTGATACAAATTACAATTGGTACAGTACTAGTAACTAAATTGCAGAAACTATCCAAATGTCACCACTTTCTGCTCTCATGACATTTTTGTTTTCTGTCTGAGGATCCAATTCTGGATCCCACACTGCATTTAGTTGTCCTGTCACCCTAGTCTTCTCCAGTCTGAAATAGTTACTCAGTCTGTCCCTGACTTTCATGATATTGGTCAGTTATTTTTAGAATGTCTTTCAATTTGAGTGTATCTGATGTTTTCTCATGATTAGATTGAGGCTATGCATTTTTGGCAAGAATATCACAGAAGTAATACTGTAACTTTCTCAGTATGTCTCATCATGGATTTGGTGATGTTATCTTTGGTGGCATTAACCTTAATAATGTATCTGCTGACTTTCTCCACTGTAATTTTCTTCTTGTAATTAATAAATACCTTGTGGAAGATATTTTGAGACTATGAAAATAATTGGTTTATCCTCACATCTTTGCCCATATGGCTTAGTCAAGTTGACATGTAAAATTAACCATCACAGCAGGTGAGGAAACCAAGGCTTCAAGAACTTAACTAATTTGTTCAACATCACACTGCTGATAGGTTGAAGAGCCAACACTCAAATTGAGGTCTGTTCTTCTGTAATGTTCCACTCCTTTCCAGGACATCCCTCATTTAGAAAGTGAGAAGACAAAAAAGAAAAAAGCCTTGCTGAAGTCACAAAGTGGGCCGGGATGACACAAGATCCAGGATTTACTGACAGCTCATTTTCCACCACATTACTTTGGAAGACTTCAGCTTAATATCTCCTTATAGCTAGTCCTTTACCCACAGTCTCCCCAAGTGTGTTTTCCAATGGAGAGTCAAGGGTCAGTACCTAATGAAGCATTAGAAGGGGAGAAATTTGAACAACCAAATGAATTTACTACTCGCTGATTACCAAAAATGACTAGGATTTTGTAGTTCTTCACAGGACCTAAAAAAGTTCTTATGGTGAGGTATACTGGGATCACTATTAGCTCCTCTGTACTCAAATTTAACATTTTAGTCAGTGGGTTTAAGACCTAAAGATCATGTTTGTCAAGTCTGAGGAGGCCTTACATTATTTGGGGCTGTTATGATAGAGGACTAATCTGGTTCAAAGTACATGTGACCGACCCCTGAACAACACATGGGTTGGAGCACCAACCCCTAGAACAGTTAAATATCTGCATATAAACTTTGACTCCCCCAACACTAAACTACTAATAGCCTACTGTTGACCAGAAGCCTTACTGACAATTGAAATAATAAATTAACATACTTTGTATATTATATGTATTATATATTGTATTATTATAAGGTAAGCTAGAGAAAATAAAGTTTTATTAAAACTATCATAAGGAAGACAAAATATATTTAAAATATATTTACTATTCCATTAAGCAGAAGTGGATCATCATAAAGGTCTTTATCTTCATCATCTTCACATTGAGTAGGCTGAGGATGAAGAGAAAGAGGAGGGGATGGTCTTGCTGTCTCATGGGTAGCAGAGACAGAAGAGGTGAAGGAAGTAGAAGGGAAGGCAGGAGAGGTAGGCACACTAGATGTAACATACTGAAAAAAATCCACGTATAAGTAGACCCTCACAGTTAAAATCCATGTTGTTCACATCCCCAATCCCTTCCTTTTCTACGTCTAGGCAGTAGTGCTCTACCTGCTCACTGGCTGCCAAAAAGTATAGCTCGAGCACCAAGTTTTCTATAAGTCTATTGATTTAATGTAGTACTCTAGGAATATTTAAACAATTGCTTTAAAAGACCTAAACAAATTCAAATAATTTAATATTTCTTTGATGTTTGAAAAATTCGCCAACAAAATATATGTCAAATCTAGGAAAATGTAGAAAATAAAAATAAACATAAAAAATAAGTATTACCAGAAATCTTCCAATTTAAGAGCTGTGTGACCTTGAGCAAGTCACAACACATTTTTGAACATCTTTTATGTCCACTTACAAAATATCAACTCAGGTTCTTGGGATGTTGAAATGGAAAATGACTGTTAAATTTGTAACAGTGCCTAGCTTAAAAGTGACTGGGCTTTCTGTCATCAAAAGTAATGGCAAAAACTGCAATTATTTTTGCACCAACCTAATAGTTATGAATTTGAAGTCTCTTCTCTGCTTATTCCGTGCTTGCTCTCACCATCCCCAGTTTTAGGGATAAGCAAGTATTTCTTTCTTTTTAAACTATATATGCCCAAAGCTATTTATTTATTTTTAAACAAAGTTTATTTTTTTAGAACACTTTTAGTTTCACAGCAAAACTGAGCAGAGAGTACAGAGATTTTCCATATACCTTCTGTCTCCACACATACACAGCCTTCCCCATTATCAACATCCTCCACAGAGTGGTGCATTTGTTAAAACTGATGAACCTACACTGACACATCATTATCACCGAGGATGCATAGTTTACATTAGGATTCACTCTTGGCATTGTACATTCTATGGGTTTGGACAAATGTATAATGACATATATCCACCATTACAGTATCATAAAAAGTAGTTTCACTGCCCTAAAAGTCCCCTGTTTTCTGCCTATTCATTCCTCCCTCCTTTCTTAACCCTGGACAACCACTGGTTTTTTTTTTTACTGTCTCCATAGGTTTGCCTTTTCCAGAATGTCATATAGTTGGAATCATGCAATATGTAGCCTTTTCATATTGGCTTCTTTCACATGGTAATGTGCATTTAAGTTTCCTCCATATCTTTTCATGGCTTGATAGCTTATTTCTTTTTATCACTGAATAATATTCCATTATCTGGATATACTACAGTTTATTTATCCATTCAATTACTGAAGGACATCTTAGTTGCTTCTAAGTTTTGGCAATTATGAATAAACTTTTTCTGTGTGTAGGTTTTTGTGTGGACATGAGTTTTCAACTCCTTTGGGTAAATACCAAGAAGCACAATTGCTGGATCTTATGGTAAGAGTATGTTTAGTTAAGTAAGAACTTGCCAAAATGTCATCTAAAGTGTCTGTACCATTTTGTATTCCCACCAGCAATGAATGAGAGTTACTGTTGTTCCACATCCTCACCAGCATTTGATGTTGTCGTGTTCTGGATTTTGGCTATTTGAATTGATGTGTAGTGGTATCTCATTGTTTTAATTTGTATTTCTCTGATAATATGATGTGGAGCATCTTACCATATGTTTATTCGTTATCTGTATATCTTCTTTAGTGAGATGTCTGTTAAGGTCTTTGGCTCATATTTTAGTCTGGTTTTGTGTTTTCTTTTGAATAACAGTCTTTTATCAGATTTCTTTTTATAAATGTTATCTTTCAATCAGTGGCTTGCCTTGTCATTCTCTTGACAGTGTCTTTCACAGAGCAGAATTTTTTTATTTTAATGATTCCCAGCTCATCAGTTTTTTCTTTCATGGAATGTGCCTTTGGTGTTATATCTAAAAAATCATCAGCAAACTTGAGGTCATCTAGATTTCTTCTTTACTGTGTTGGTTCTTTGTTTGTTTTAACACATGGGGTCTTGCTGTGTTTCTCAGGCTGGCCTTGAACTCCTTGACTCAAGCAATCTTTAGGCCTCAGTCTCCCAAGTAATTGGGACTACAGGCATGCACCACAATGCCTAGATTACTGTGATGTTTTAATGGTTATTTTCTATTTCTCTCTTTCCTTCTACATTTATCAATTGGCATTATTCTGTTAGAATGAATTACCCAACCCTTCTCCCCATTTTTTCAATTATTTATATCAATATGGATTCATGGATGTTAATTTTATTCTACAAATTGTAATCCAATATCATCATTGTGTATTTTATTTCCATATTGTTCCGTCTTTGGCCGTTGGGAGTGCTGTCATTTTGGAATCTGATTTTCTTTCTTTTTTAAAAATTTTTTTAATTTCCGTAGGTTACTGGAGACAGGTGGTGTTTGGTTACTTGAGTAAGTTCTTTAGTGGTTATTTGTGAGATTTTGGTGCACCCATCACCTGAGCAGTATACACTGCACCCAATTGGTAGTCTTTTATCCCTTACCCCCTTCCTAATCTTTCCCTGAGTCCCCAAAGTCCATTGTGTCATTTATAAGCCTTTGCATTCTCATAGCTTAGCTCCTACATATGAGTGAGAACATAAGATGTTTGATTTTCCATTCCTGAGTTACTTCACTTAGGATAATAGTCTCCAATCTCATCCAGATCACTGCAAATGCCATTAATTCATTCCTTTTCATGGCTGAGTAGTATTCCATCATATATGTATATATCATATATATGTGATATACTCTCTCTCTATATATATATAGATGTGTGTGTGTGTGTGTGTGTATGTGTGTTTGTGTATATCACAGTTTATCCACTTGTTGATTAATGGGGATTTGGGTTGGTTCCACATCTTTATAATTGTGAATTGTGCTACTATAAACATGCACGTGCAAGTATCTTTTTCGTATAATGACTTATTTTCCTCTGGGTGCACACCCAGTAGTGGGATTGCTGGATCAAATGGTAGTTTTACTTTTAGTTCCTTAAGTAATCTCCACACTTATTTCCATAGTGGCTATACTAGTTTACATTACCACCAGCAGTGTAGAAGTGTTCCCTAGTCACCGCGTCCATGCCAACATCTACTTTTCTTTATTTTTTGATCATGGCCATTCTTGCTGGAGTGAGGAGGTAACACGTTGTAGTTTTGATTGGCATTTCCCTGATCATTAGTGATGTTGAGCATTTTTTCATATGTGTGTTGGCCATTTGTATATCTTATTTTGAGAATTGTCTATCCATGTCCTTGGCCCACTTTTTAAAATTTTTTTATTTTATTTAATTTTATTTATTTATTTTTTACTAATTTGTTGGAGTTTATTGTAGAGTCTGGATATTAGTCCTTTGTCAGATGTATAGATTGTGAAGACTTTCTCCCACTCTGTGGGTTGTCTGTTTACTCTGCTGACTGTTCCTTTTGCCATGCAAAAGCTCTTTAGTTTAATTAAGGAATGTGGTTTTCTTTTGATATGCATTCATCCTTTTTGAGCACTTCCTTATTTTTTATTACCACAAGATATTCCAGGATCACCTTGTGTTTTCTTTGCCCCAGCTCCAGAATCAACCACTTCTTTGAGAGCTCCTGGTTCCCTTTATGGAAGCAAGGAGTTTGGAGATCAAGATCTGTGCACTGGATGTGCTCATTGCTACTGGGGTATTCTTGCTCTCAGGTGTCCTGGCAGACAGAAGTAGGAAGTGGGTGTGTGTATCTGTGTGTATCTGTATGGAAGTGTGTGTTTGTGTGTGTGTATTTGTGCATTGCCTGTTCTTGTCTTATTTCCCAATCCCTATCAAAGTCTTGGTCATTTATTCCTTAATTGTTTTATTTCAACTTTTATTTTAGATACAAAGAGTATATGTGCAGGCTTGTTACATAGGAATATTACACAATGCTGAGGTTTGGAGTGTGGATCCTGTCACCCAGGTAGTGATCATAGTACCTGATAGGTGGTTTTTAAATCCAACCCCCTCCCTCCAAACACCCACTAGTTGTCCACAGTGTCTATTATTCCCATATTTATGACCATGTGTGCTCAATGGCTAGTTCCCATTTATAAGTGAGAACATGCAGTATTTGGTTTTCTGTTCCTACATTAGTTTGCTAAGGATAATAGCCTCCAGTTTATCCATGTTCCTGCAAAAGACATAATCTTTTTCTTTTTATGGTTGCATAATATTCCGTGGTGTACATGTGCCATGTTTTCTTTATCCAATCAAACATTAATTGGCACCTGGGTTGATTTCATGTCTTTGCTATTGTGAATAGTGTGGCAATGAACTTATGAATTCATATGATTTTTTTGGTGGAATGATTTATTTTCTTTTGGGTATATACCCAGTAATGGGATTGCTGGGTTGAATAGGAGCTCCAGTTTAAGCTCTCCGAGAAATCTCCAGACTGCTTTGCACAGTGGCTGGACTAAGTTGCATTCCTGCCAACAGTGTATAAGCATTCCCTTTTCTCCATAGCCTTGCCAGCATCTGTTGTTTTTTTTACATTTTAATAATCGCCATTCTGATTGGTGTTAGATGGTATCTCATTGTGGTTTTGATTTGCATTTCTCTGATGATTAATGATATTGAGTATTTGGTATATGTTTCTTGGTCATTTGTATGTCTTCTTTTGAGAAGTGTCTTTTCATGTCCAGTGTCCATTTTTTCATGGGATTGTTTTTGCTTATTGATTTAAGTTCCCTTAGATTCTGGATATTAGGCCTTTGTTGGATGCATAGTTTGCAAATATCTTCTCCCATTCTGTAGGTTGTTTGCTACGTTGATAGTTTCTTTTGTTGTGTAGAAGCTTTGTTCCTCAATTTCTAAGAGTTTTTATATCATAAGGATATGTCTTTTGTCTGTAGTATATGTTGCAAATATTTTTCTCCCTGTTTATCAGATGTCCTTGACTTTTTATATAATATTTTTCATGTATCTTTTAATTGTATGTAGTCAAATTCATCAATCTTTTCTTTTTTGGCTCTGGATTTGGGGTCTTAAAGTTTGTTTACCTTAAGGTTAAAGAAGAATTCTCTCAGTATTCTTTTAGTACTTGTAAGGTTGTATTTTTGACCTTTGGATCCCAATCCATTTGGAGTCTATTGATGTGAAATGAGGATGCAATCAATCTTTTCTTTTTCATCAATTGGCTTCCCAGTTTTTCCAGAACAACCTGTGAGAAAGTCCCTTATTCCATCTTACCTTGGTGACTTAACACTTTTGTCATATATTAAATTATTGTTTTCTTCAGTGTTTTGTTTTATTTTTATAAATTAATCAAATTTGCTGAAGGTTTTTTTTAGCATCTATGAACATAATTGTGTATTTTTTTAGATTTATTAATATAGCATATTAATGAATATTCTATTGTTGAACCAACCTTACATGCCTGGAATAAGTCTCACATGATTATGGTATGTTATTTTCATAATATGATATTATAACCTATTTAATAATATTTTATTTAGTATTTTTGCATTATAATCATAGGTGATACTATTCTCTGGTTTAGTTTCTTAATGTTATATTCATCTGACTTAGTTATTTATGTTATACTCGCTTCATAAAAGTAATTAGAAAGTTTTCCTTCCTTTTCAATGCTTAGAAAGAATTTATAGCACATTGAGATAAACTAATATTTGAAAGCTTGGTAGAGTTCCCCTATAAAACCATTTGAGTGTGACTTTTTAAAAATATAAGGTAAATCCTTAAAACTTTCTCTATTCCTATGAAAGTTGGTCTGCTTAAATTTTCTATATCGAACGAGCTTATTTTTAGTAAGTGGATTTTCATTAAAAATTATCCATTTTTCTAGGTTTTCAACGTATTTACAAAGAGGTCTGAAAAGTAGTATCTTTAGATTTTATTTAAATTTCCTCCCTCTTATCAGTTATTTTTTTGTATGATTTTACTTCCTTTTTTGTTTCTTTCTTTAGTTAGTTACTGATTTTGATGTTTTGGTAACATTAAGAAAAAAATCTCCAATAATTTTTTTTTTTATAAACATGTTTTATTTGTTTTGCTTATACCATCAGAACTGAAACTACCGTCTGTGACTTCCCTGAAACAGGGAAATCAATCTAAAACACATACTGGTGCCTTTCAAAAGATAGCAATTGAAAAGGGTGGTAGCAGCAGGCATTTGGTATCTTTTCCTTTTAAAAAAAAGCTTTCAAGCTGAAGGAAAAACATGTGACCAAGAGTGTTATGATTATCCACTAGAGATTTCATCAGTACCTGTACCAATTTAGGTGACAATACAGCAAAATCCAAGGATTAGTGACAATGTACATGTCATAAGGAATGATAGTACCAATCCTTACAAAAGTCATTGTCTCAAAAAAACTGTTAAGTGTTCAAAAAGGTATCTAAATATTTCACATTAAGTACAGAAGCGGCCATCCAGATTACATCCCATATTTGTTGCATATTTTTCAAAAAGTGCCAATCAAAGCCTAATTTTGCATCTTGGCTTTGTCTTATACAGTATCAGCTGTTAAAAAGCATTTTACATGTGTTTTTAACCACAGTTGTTTGGCCAGATGAACAGTGCTGTGTCAAAGCTGGTAGCCAGCCTTATAGGTGTGATTAGGACCCATGCATAATTTGGTATGCATCTGAACGTTCAGTGCTCCAATTTAACTGGAAAAGCTGTGAACCAGAAACTTTAAAACAGCAAAATCAGTACCAGGCCAGTTATAACCAGAGCTTTTCTACTCAGCCTCACCAAGTAGAACAAACAGAGCTTCAGCAAGAATAGCTTCAAACAGTGGTTGGCACTTACCATGGTTCCCCGGACCAGTCCCATCAAGTGACTGGTAACCACCAGCAGCCCCCTCAGCAGAACACTGGATTTCCACGTAGCAATCAGCCCTATTACAATAGTCGTGGTGTGTCTCGTGGAGGCTCCCGTGGTGCTAGAGGCTTGATGAATGGATACCGGGGCCCTGCCAATGGATTCAGAGGAGGATATGATGGTTACCGCCCTTCATTCTCTAACACTCCAAACAGTGGTTATACACAGTCTCAGTTCAGTGCTCCCCGGGATTACTCTGGCTATCAACAGGATGGATATCAGCAGAATTTCAAGCGAGGCTCTGGGCAGAGTGGACCACGGGGAGCCCCACGAGGTCGTGGAGGGCCCCCAAGACCCAACAGAGGGATGCTGCAAATGAACACTCAGCAAGTGAATTAATCTGATTCACAGGATTATGTTTAATCGCCAAAAACACAATGGCCAGTGTACCATAATATGTTACCAGAAGAGTTATTATCTATTTGTTCTCCCTTTCAGGAAACTTATTGTAAAGGGACTGTTTTCATCCCATAAAGACAGGACTACAATTGTCAGCTTTCTATTACCTGGATATGGAAGGAAACTATTTTTACTCTGCATGTTCTGTCCTAAGCGTCATCTTGAGCCTTGCACATGATACTCAGATTCCTCACCCTTGCTTAGGAGTAAAACAATATACTTTACAGGGTGATAATAATCTCCATAGTTATTTGAAGTGGCTTGATAAAGGCAAGATAGACTTTTTCGACATTGGATAAAATCTACAAATCAGCCCTTGAGTTATTCAATGGTAACTGACAAACTAAAATATTTCCCTAGAAAGGAAGATGAAAGGACTGGAGTGTGGTTTGGCAGAACAACTGCATTTCACAGCTTTTCCAATAATTTTTAATGATTAATTAGACCTACTTTCTTCTATTCTCTGCTTCATTAATTTCTATTTTTAACTTTACATTCTTCCTTGTTAATTTTTTGTTTACCTTGTTGTTTATTTTTTGGTTTTTCTCCTTTTAGTTTTTTAGAGCTGGGCATTTCATTTATTTTCAAAAGTCCACTTTTATCAGTAAGTGTATAATGTAGTGAATTATCCCCCGATTCACTGTTTTGAGTGCATTCCATAGATTCTGATAAGAAATGTTTTTAATGTCATTATTTTATTTTTTAATTCTATAACCTCAATTTACATTTTCTCTTACATTCAAGAGTTGTTGGCTAGGCGCAGTGGCTCATGCCTATAATCCCAGCACTTTGGGAGGCCAAGGTGGGTGGATTGACTGAGGTCAGGAGTTTTAGACAAGCCTGGACAACATGATGAAACCTCATCACTACTAAAAAGACAAAAATTAGCCAGCCATAGTGGTGCACGCCTGTAGTCCTAGTTCCTTGGGAGGCTGAGGCAGGAGAATCACTTCAACCTCGGAGGCAGAGGTTGCAGTAAGCCAAGATCGTGCTACTGCACTCCAGCCTGGGCAACAGAGTAAGACTCCGTCTCAAAAAAAAAAAAAAAAAAGATTTTTTTGAATTCAAGTTGAAGGTCCTTTTCTATTTTCTGGCTTTTTAAATAACAATGTCTTCTTTCATTACATTGTGATTAGAGTATTCCATGCAATATTTTTACTTGATTTTTACTTTTTACTATTGTTATAGCTTTTTCTGAATGTAACCAAAACAGTATAGCTATTCTTTAGATTCCAATATTGATCAATATTGTGACTGTGCCACAATTGATGCAGAAAATGTGTATTTGCTATTATAAGGACATTCAATATATATCCATAAAATACACTTTATTGATTGTGTTGTTTAGATTTTCTCTCTCCTTGCTTACGTTTTGTCAATGTGATCTGCTTTGTACTGGAATTGGTTTATTAATCTCTCCCATTATTAATGCCATCTCCTGCAGTTTTTGCTTCATAAAGGTGGTTGCTATCTTATTTGGTGCATAAATATTTATAAGTCATATATTTGTATTCTAAATTATGACTTTAAGCCTTAATATGTATCCTTGTGTTTATAAGAAACCCACCTTAAATACAAATGAATGGTTAAGTGAAAATTAAAAGATGAAAAAAGATATATCATGCAAACACTAAAAGGAAACTGTATTAATTACATACAAAGTAGACCTCAGAATATCATTAGAGAGAAACAGGGAAATTACATAATGATGAAGGTCAATTATTCAAGAAGACATAACAATTAGAAAATGTATACGCATCTAATAACAGAGCTTCAAAATACATGAGGCAAAAATACTGATCAATTTGAAAGGAGAAATAGACAAATTCATACTTAGAGTGGGAGACTTTAATACTCCTCTTTGCGTTATTGATAAAACAAGATGGCAGAAAATCGGGAAGTATACAGATGACCTGAACAACACTATCAACCAACTTTACCTCATTGATATTAATAGAATGTTCTACCCAGCTGCAGCAGAATACACATTCTTTCCAAGTGCACATGGTAGGCCATATTCTGAACCATAAAATAACAGCTCAACACATTTGAAAGAATAGAAATAATCAAGTTTATTTTTGGACTGTAATGGTCTTAATATAGAAATCATTAACAAAAAGGTATCTGTAAAATACTCAAATGTTTGGAAAATAAACAACACATTCTAAATAACACATAGATCAAAGAGGCAATTTGAAGAAAAATTAAAATGTTTTGAACTGAACATATTTTGATACTGAATATCAAAATCTGTGGGATGCAGTTAATGTAACACCCAGAGGTAAATTTATATCATTAAATGTATACATCGGAAAAGAAGAAAGATCTAAAGTTAGTAACCTGATTCCGCCTTAAATAACTAGAAAATAAAGAGCAAACTAGATGCAAAGTTAAGAGAAGAAAGTAAGTAATAAAGATTAGAAGAAAGATCTATTCAATTGAAAAAAATAAACATAATAGAGAAAATAAATTTGTATTCTTCAATACACATCTATTGCCTACATAGCAGTGACCTTTACATTTTTTCTTTCACTCTTCCTCTTCTCAATTTTAGTTACATTATTTCCACTTTATCACAATAGATTATTTTTGTGTGTATATATGTCACCCTCATTCATACATTTTGTCTTAGCTGTACTTTTATAGTTTTAATATGTCACCATATGTTCTTTTGCAGAAGTTTCACAGTTGTAACTTGATTGGATGAAACTTACCCTAGTGAATTCCACAGAACAAGGTGATGAATATCAAATTATTTAAATTACTGAATGTTGAAAACTGGTTTTCTAGTCTTGAAACTTGAAGAACAGCCTGATTGTATTAATATATACAATTATTGGTTTATACTTTATTTCATTTAGTGTTTTATTTTTCAAAATGCTGCTTCATTGCTGTTCTGCTTGTATGCTGATTATGAAAATTCTGTGCCAGTCTAATTGTTTTGTAAGTTAATCGATCTTTTTGCCTAGAGGCCTAGAATATTTTACTTTTATTTCTTAAATCTAGTCATGTTACCAGGTCATGTTTTAGAGTTGAAAATTCTCTGTTAATTTCCCTAAGTACTCATAGGTCAACTCAGGCATTTTTCTATTTCTGGGAAGATATTTGTTTCGTAGTTTTAAATATTAGCCCTGTTTCAGTGTTTCTACATTTTTTTCTCCAGGGACTCCAATAACACAAATATTATTCCTTCTTTGCCTCTCTTCCATTTCCACTACTTTCTTTTTGACCCTTTTTACTTATATTTTGTGGTCTTTTAATATTTATGTTTTTTTCTCTCTCTGCCTTTTTCAATGCCCCTTACTACATTTTCATTTCAACCCATTCCTTCTCCCTTGGATCCCTTGTCATTTATTCTTCTTTCATAAGATAATTTTGTATTTTTCTTCCATTTATTTGCAGAGTTTACTCATCTTTCTTCTTATTTCTTCCTGTGTTTAGTTCATTTCTACTTTTAGTTTTCGACTTTGACTGAAGGTAGTTTTTTATATCCTCACAAGCTTATTTAAATATATTTAATTATATTTGGTGTGTTGACTTACTTCTTTATATGGTTCATACTTTTTTTGGGGGGGATTCCTCAGTTCATATATATGATATTTTGTTTCCTAATTTTCTGTCATAGCTTTGTTACCTTCAGTTTTCTTTTGTTCATTTTTATGGTACTGAGTTATTTTTATAAGACTGCAAATTAAATGCCATCTTCTTTTGTCAGTATAGCAAGGAGCAGGTACTTTGGTTGTGATGTGGGAGTTGTAAGTGCTTAGATGATGTGGTTCTCTTTTGTCTTACAGGGCCCTAAATTTTCCCCCTTTGCTTTTGTATTCCTTTTGACTACCCAATTGCCAAATGTTTCTTTTCCCTTCCTTCTTACTTTTCTTCTCCCTGCCAAAGCTATGTGTTTTGAAGCCCATTCCTACATATCATGCCTGCTCTTTTACATCATGCCTGCCTGCTTAAACAGTGTTTGACTCCTTTAAACCATATGTGTCCCTTTTAATTATGTATACTTTTAAGTTCTCTCCTTATAGTTCATGTTCTCATCTTCCTAGAAACTTTTTATTTTGTATTTTCAAGATTAAAGTGGACTTAGTCTTTCTGGAAGTAGATTTAAAATAAACTTAGCACATTTTTCGAGGTTCCCTCGTTTGTCTTCCCTGAGGTTGGTTTTTTGTTTGTTTCTTTGTTTGTTTTTGAAAAGTCTGCCTTTGCTGGCCACAGAACCTTACAGTAGGACAGACATGGGCCAGGACCAGGAGAGATGAAACTCTGGGAATTGGTGAATTTTATCTTTTCACTCACAGTTACTTTGAAGTTTGGGCATTCTCTGTCCTTAAGCTATGATAAGGGCATGGTTTTTATATTGATTCATTTTTTCATTTTTTTGTCATTTTTGTAGGCTACATTAGCAGGCAGGTTGCTGTACTACAATTACTACTTGATGTCTGTTTATGTTTATTTTTTTAAGAGATTTAAAGATGCCTTTTATTCCAACATTGTAGACACTAACTTTACTCCCTTTTATGGAGGGTAGAAAATAACAAAAATATTGCTATAATGCAATAGAGATTAAAAGATAAGAATTTAAATTTGAGGTGAGAGGACTGCCCATTAGCAATGGACAATTCAAAATTTTAGATATAAAAATGATGTGTAATAAAAAAATTCTACTGTCAGGCTCTTCCTTCATATATACTTTATTAATCTTTTGCTTTTGCGATCTAAGTGATGGACAACATGGGTATTTCTAAGGAAAAATGTTATTCTCCTGTCTAAAACTGTCAATATTCCCTATGAATATTTTTATATTCATTAGAAAAGCTTTAGGTTGAAAGTAACTAATACCTGATGATGAGTATAGTTCGAATCTATGAGGATATTCACTGTTAAGTATGAAGTAAGGCAGTCTCATCGTTGAGCAAACAGCTTAACAGTGTCCTCAAGAATTCAGGCTATTTCCATCTCTTTATTCTGCTACACTCAAAGTTTTGGCCTTTGTGTTTGTGTGTGTGTGTGTGTGATGAGGTTTTATCACCTTATGGTCACATGAAGGCTGCTATAGCTTCAGATATTATGGCTTCAATTTAGCAAGAAGAATGAAAAGGAGAAGACACATGTGCTTTGTTATCAGGAAACCACAATAATTTCCCCAAGTCTCAAACAAGTTCTAGCCAAACCTAGCTATAAGTACCTAGCCTTCCAACATCTGTAGGAAGCAGGGAGAAGAGAGTTGGAAATGGCTGTTGAATTTTCCAGCCAACAATGTGCATGCCAGTGTTTCCAAAATAGGTGGTGCCACTAGCAGTTCTAGGAAAGACATCCAAGAATACTTGTAGTCCAAATGCTTTCTAAATGACAATAATTGTCATTGACACTTTAAGACTACTTACTATAACTGAAATATGGAGTTCAAAATTTTTCTCATTCTGACCATTCTGTTGTACTTACGCCCTCTGGCTTAAGGAAGGGGTACAAAGCCCTACTTGCGTGAGTATTTGGAAAGATGGTGTGGGGTACTCTGCGGAAGCATAGGGAGTATGCAAGCAAGGCACAGCCTACATAACTATAGTGCTCTGTTGCTTGCTCAGTGCTTAGAGATGGTGACATTGTCTGACCTGAGTGATTAAGAGACTGATAATGTCACTGAAAAAAAAAATGAGTACAGAAAATGACCTGGTTCCTTTTTGAGTGCCACCACTTGAGAATACCCAGCGTGCACTCTGCATATTCTAGGCAATGAATTTTAAAGACTGTTGATGGCTTATAGGCTTTCAAAATTAGGGAATTACGATTAGGGAACAACAAGCCATCCAAATAGAATTTAGAAGCTCAAAGACATCAAACCAATTTTCATAAATTCCTAATGGAAATCTTGGGTATGGAAACTGATTTGGGCATAACCATTAACATATAACAACTATGAATGCTTCCACTATTCCTTCTGATATGATTCATCTCCTTATTTATCTGTTTTTACTTCAGTGTAAACTATACCAGCTGGCATCCTAGTGGAATAAGAACATTATATAGTTATTAAACAACAACAAAGTATATATTACACATGACATAAAGATAAACAACCAATAGTTCCTTCATTCTTATAGGAGAATAGCGAAAGTTTTTCTCAATACTGAGAATCCAGTACAAAGCTCTGGCATTTTATTGTTTGCAAAACTTTCATTTGATCCTCCCAAGAAAACAGAAGACATATTATTGTTCTTACTTTGTAGATGAGAATTATAGGCTCAGAGAGGGGAAATGACTTGTCCAAAGTCTCCCTGTTTCTTAGTGAAAGCAGTAGGGCTTGACCTTAGGTTTCCTGAGTCCTCATCCATTGCTCTTTCCACCTTTTCAGGCTGTTTCCTGGACCACTTTGTGGTTCAGGTTTCTGAAATAATATATTTCTGACTAGTTTATATCCCTGTTGTGCTAAATAGAACTGAAGTCTCAAATCTGGGTCCACCTGAGACCACTATTTCAGATGAATTAACTGATTTCAAATGTCTTGGTCCACTGTTTCTGTCAATAAATAAGGCATTTGCCATTCTTATGCTAGCTTCCATTTTTTTTTTCTAGTTGGACATAAACTAGAGAGTTAACTTGTATCATGATCAAAAGCAAGAGGTGATTTGCCAACAGCAAAATCCTAACGCTATTTACCTATAAGAAAGATAAACAGATAATGCAAAAAATAACCCAACCTTGATATTTCAGCCACGTAGCCAGGTAAAGTCAAATAAAACCATGGTAGAAAAAAAAAAAAACAGATTTCACTGTTCGATTTTCTTCTTTATTCTCGTCAATAATACAATAAATACCGTACTTTACTTAGAATGATTGTTAAATGAACTACTAAAATGACTCAGTCAAAAAGCAAGAATAAATTTGACCAAAGTTTAAAACCAATGTCAGTTTTCAAATTTCTCTAGGATAAACATGACCTTATTGCATTTTAAGTCTGTATAATTTTACAAAATATGACACTTAGTCTCCAAGAAAAATTCTTTTAAGACTTAATAAGTCACTTGGACAATACATACCATCTTCTTATCTGTATTTTTCTCAAATACACAGATTCACTATTCTATTTTTAAAAAGTGTCTGAAAAGGGCAGTTAAAGTTTTCACAGATAACTGAATAATGGTTTGCAATGTTCACCATGGTAAAAACATAGTTTGCTTGGTTCACTATGACTAATTATTCTGAGAGATAGAAATATGTGCACTTATGCTGAAAAGCTCTCTTGTTCTGCCTTCTAGAATGCAACTTTTCATGAATTTTATGCAAATCTCTGTATTCAACAGCAATTTCTATTTGAAAAATAGAACAATGAGTAGCCTAGGAAAAACAAAAGAAATTTAAGGTCAACTTTTCTATACTCTGGTCTTTTATCTTCACAATCTTCACATTTATTTTCACTGTTCCAGCAAGATTGGCTTCTTATTTTCACTGTTTCAGCATCAGCAGGGTATTTTCTGTAACAGCTCCATATGGATGATGTACATGCTTCTTGGCTTATATCTACTCATATGTTCATGATTTAACACCAAATGGAAACTACAGCCAACTCTCAATAACCCATAAAACAGAGGGGCATTGTAGTACAGATAACTCAAGAAGTCCAAAAAATCCAAAGTCATTTCTGTTTGGCTTTGGAAGTGTTCTCTATCTTAGCTTAGAATACATTGTCTTTTAATTAAGCCTACTTTCCTAATTGTGTTTTATAAGTCAGTATTTTCAGCAAATGAGAATGTAAATAATTCCAGTCAATGGGGGAAGTTGATTTGGAAGAATGTTGCATGGAGTTGTGGGAAGCTGATAGAGGCATTAAAATTCATGCCAACAATTCACAAAAAAAGAATACAGTACATATTGATAATCAGGCATTGACTCTATTATACTATATTCAAAAGGTGAAAAATTATGCCTGCTTAGTCCTGTGCATGCATACCTGGGATAGTCTTGTAATCTATAGAAAATGCAAAATAACATTTCTCTGTGTATATTTACCCCTTGTTGCATCATTTTGACTATGATCATCTATTTCTAAAAATGACATACCTGACTAAGAAGCAAGGCAAAACCAAAAGCATCAAGAAAAATGTAATATTAGCATTAGGTAATGGAAGCATTCACTGCTTAAAGGTAAGTCAGTAAAGATTTAAGTAAGCTTAGCCAGAATTCCAAACATAGAAAGGAAATAAGATTCAATATTCTTTGCATAAGTAGGAGAGATTTTTACAAATAAAAGCACCTCATGTGTGCTTCTATAAAGTGTTTAAGTTCTGTGGCTTAGACAGTTTTGTAAAGATTCATGAAAATAAGGTAAATTTGACTCCAATATTGGTTCTCTACCAGGTGCCTTTTTATTATCAAAAAAAAGTAAAATAAAAACCAATGTAGTCATGCCCTCCAATACTTGCACTGTACCTCCTATGGTTTATTTTAGCATGGTCTCTTATTATCAGGGTTGACACTGGAACTAGATTTCTTTTGATTCTAAATCTGTGTATTAGCTTAGTATTTCTTCTGTTCAATCCTAGATCCTTTACATTAATTGGAGAGCTATCATTTTTATGTGGTTTAATATGGAAAATTATCAGTAGAAGATAGATTCAAGAAGGCACAAGTTAAAGGTGAGACAGAGGTATGGCAAGGCTGAGGTGTTTACCCTGGCTGGGAGTTTCATTTTGGCATATGGAATAGACCTGCTCAAGTTGTGGGCAAAGAAGGAGGTTCAGGAGAAGATATAAAGTATGCTTTATATTGTTTGATAGAGACCATCTTAGTCCTGCTTTATTGAGATCTAGACTTGCATAGTCCCTCCAAGCTCTTGAGAAGCAGAGTGCCAGAGTGGGAAGATCAGGCATGGCTTTTAGATCCAGAGACCTGGTTGGAATTCTAGCTCTGTCACTTGCTAGACTTGTGACCTTAGATAAATTGCTTAGCCTTCCTCAGCTTCACACTCCTCATCTATAAAGTGAGGATAATATTAACTAGTGCATAGTATACTTGTGACTATTAGAAAAAAACTAAACATGAGTCCTTGGCATGAATCTCAGGCCTTAAATACAAGTATGTAAAATTTGTGACTTCTTTTTTGATAAATCAATTTAATTCCTTTTTTACTGGTCTCCACTTTGCTAGATGGAAGACATATCATCTCAGTCAGGTCAGGGGCTTTCTCTTTCCACTTACCTCTGGAGTTCCAGGGTCAAGTGTACTGATCGTCAGCAGGCTCCATCTTCTCATGTTGGCACCCTGCCTTATGTTTTATTTTGTTACAACAGAATATCTGAGGGAGAGTAATTTATAAAGAATAGAAATGTATTCTCTCACAGTTATGGAGGCTTGGAAGTCAAAGGTGAAGGTGCTGACATCTGATCTGGTGAGGGCCTTCTTGCTGCATCCTCACATGGTAGAAGGCAGAAGAAGAGACAAAAAAGGAACGGAACTTGCCCTTGTGTAACAGCATTAATCCCATACATAAGGGTGGAGCCATCATAGACTAATAACCTCTTAATGGTCCTACCTCATAATACTGTTTCAATGACAATTACATTTCAACATGAGTTTTGGAGGTGAAAAACATACAAATCATAGCACACCCAAACAAGTTGTCACTGTTCTGACCCTCACTCTCCACTATTGGCCCTCTCCCCATTCTGGTTTTCTCAGTCCAGGACTCCATCTCTGGTGTATGGGAAACCATCCAGCTCCTCTTTCTTGCTGCTCTGGGACTGACAGAGGCTGAGAGGCTACCTGGGTATCTTCAACCTAGGGACATCCTCATCCATTTCAAATCTATTGCTCCTCAGCCACGTTGGGTTCAAGAGAGATGTCTTTGAGGCTCACTACTGCCTAGTCCACTACCTGCAAAGTGTGACACAAGTCACATCTGTTCTTGAAACCCTAAAACCTGCCTACAGTTCCTGTAATCCAACCCTTCCCCTGTTAGTCCATTTGTGTCGCTATAAAGGAATACCTGAGGCTGCCTAATTTATGAAGAAAAGAGGTTTATTTGGCTCATAGTTATACAGGCTATATAGGAAGCATAGTCCCAGTGAGGTGGGTACTACTTTTGGCACTATTCTTGCAGGTGGAATAACTGAGGCACCAAGAAGTTAAGGGCCTTTCCCAAGGTCACATAGCTAGTGTGTGGTGGAGTTGGGATTTTCACTCATACAGCCTGTCTGCGATGGTCATACTTTGATGAAGATACTACATTGTCCCTCAGAGAGTATATACCAAGGAAGTGGGTGAAGAGGCTGATTCAGGCTGGTCACATGCTTAGAGATACTAGACCTCAGCATTTGAAATTCACAAGCCATGAATTTGGCTCTCATTTCCTTTTCATTTCTGTTGTAGTATCCTTTCCCCATGTCAATGAAAAGAACAGAATGGGAATGCAGTACAATATGTGTCCCTTTTGTTGAAGGAGGATAGCAGCTAATTCTTCATAATTGGTATTCTGCTGCACTTTTCAAGCACAGATAAGTTAGTTCCCAACTTCCTCTTCAAATTCTGTATCATGGAGTTTGCCCTCAGAACAAAAATTTGCTCCACACAAAAGTTAGTTCTAGACAAAATGTTTTAATATTAATATTCAATTTTTAATGACAAGATTCTGCTTCCCTTATATGTTTGTATTTCAATTAAAGAAAACACTAAGCTTGCCCCCATAACTATACTTGAATATTCAGAAACCTTGGAAATCCTGGTGAAAGGAGGAGAAGTTATAGCAAAGACCTCTGTGGTGTCCTTTCTGAATCCAGCCAGTTTGGTAGATCACCACAGATACAAGCATAAGTCCCTGCACATAGTAGGCCCTCAAAAATAGTGGTTGATTGATTGTGAGGTGCCCAAAAGGAGGGAATATGTCAAATGGGAAAATTGCTCTTGCCATATGCTTGACTGGATAGTCATGCATGGCTGAGCATGTTTCTCCTGCTCTCCATAGGTTTGCTCCACTGTCACTGTGTGACATTTGTGACTTCTGAGGGTTCAGAGTTCATGTCCTCCTCTTCAAAGGCTTGGGTTCTATGCCCTTCTCTTCTTAGAATAACCCCAGAAGGGCAATTAGGTTTTTAGAAAATGTTTTTCAATGGAGATGATGTTGCCTGTACATTATACATAAAAACTGAGTGGCTAGTAGGCTGTGACCCTATATTTTACAGCTCTCTAATTTGGTTATTTTATAAGAATGCCATAGATGACTGATTAGTGTGTTCTTAGCTTCTGGATGAATTGACAATGGTAAAATATTGACATCTCAGAGAGTCTAGCCATTATCTTGCAGCTTATGAAAAGTGATGACTTTTTAGAGCTTCAAAGAGAAGAAAAATGCTACAACCAGCTACAAATGCAGATACACACCTCTGCCAACTCCCCATTACAATTCTCTGTCTTTCAAATGGAGATTAAATGCAGTGCCAAAATGTGTCATCTGGTGTTGCGTTTTTGTAATGTGGACAAATGTCGACAAAATTCATGTGGAGGCACAAAAATCTAACTATTTATGAATTAAAATTAAATGTAAGTTTTGCCATGGGTAGAAGCCTTAATTGCTAAGGCTAGATTCAGTGCCATTATCAAAACAGCAACACTTCCTTCCTGCAATCACCAATTCAAAAGGAGAAAGGGGAAACTGCCCTCTCTGAGAAGCTACTGTTCATACCAGGCCCTGTCTTAGGTACTTCACGCCTGTAATCTCAATGGGTGCCATATATCAGACCTGATAAAAGTGAATCAGATGACTTTGGTACTGCCTACTTTGTAGATAGTTGGTACATTTCAATCCATGTAACAAACCCATTCACAATGTTGGCAGGCACAAGCAACATATTTTGCCTTCAAAATGTGCTTGTGCCTCGCCATGCTCCCCTGGATCAGTGTTTATTCTTCTTCATCCACATAACTTCCCTCTCAAGACCTTTAGACCCTTGCCAGGAAGCAGAGGAAACTACAATTTTCCTGTATTCAAATGTTCCGAATTGGACTATCACTACTCTGGGGAGTATGATAATAACTGTTATATGTTTCAAATTCTTACTGATTGGCTATCTGATATTCATGATTTACCTTCATATTTTAATATGAAATTATTCCCCATATGCATGTGTGTACAGTAATTTCAATGAAATTTTTAATTTATTTCACTGTCAATGGCTGCCTGTCCAGTGGATCTATACAGGTAACACTGCCTCTTCACGGGAGAAATTTCATTTGATGGGTGAAGTAACAACTCTTGGAAAGTTGTTTACAGAAAACAGCTTTTCAGTAACATGAGAAGATTATGACTTGACGCATATATGCCCAGCATTTTGCCTCAAGGATTTAGCCCTGCAGTTGACCATGGCAGATATAAATGGCCAATCCTTGGGGAACGATGGCAGAGAGAAACATTGTAAGCTCAAAAGCTTCATATATTTCATCATTAGTAATATATCAAATACTGATTGCAGATCTTGATTTCATCCCTTCTGGACTCTCTATGTTTATGACAGCCAATTCAAACATTTCATCAAGCTTCCAACTCTACAAACCCTCCTAAGATGACAACATCACACCTTAATTTACTGACACAAGTTTCTTCAATTTTTTCTCATTCATGCTAAAATTCCTCTCTGCCTTATTTATTTTTTCTACCATCTCTCTTTTTATAATCCTCTTTCTTTCCAACTCCACTTCCTCATTGTCTATTTACTCCTGAACTTAGGGTTTATACTCTCAGCATGCTACTCACTATTCTCTTTTGCAATCAACCATGATCCAACATGGTTGGATCCAACGTGCTCTTCCTCATTGAACTATGACCTATCGTAATGTTGACATTTCCTTCTAGAAACTCTTTTTCCTTGGCTCAGGCAATCTTATACAGAAATTTATGGTTTTTCCTCTTACCTAAGGGCTCCTTGTTTTTCTTCACTGCTTCCTCTTCCAAGGCTTTGTCCTTCACCTTTTTTTTTTCCTCTTTAGAAGCAAGGTTTCTAATCTTAGGAAGAAATGGAAAAGCTTCTGAGGGTTCCAGGAAACCTTGGTAAGTTTATGCCAAACTGTATTTGTGTGTGCATCTGTTTATGCATTTGGGTAAAAGGGGCCACAATTTAATTGAATTTCAAAGGAGTCCAGGACCCTGCAGAAAATGTTAAGAACGTTTGCTCTTGACTTCCTCCCTGGGCAATTTTACCATCCTCCAATGCTGAAATGATTGCCTTCCAAATTCCAGTTTTCCACCTGACCATCCCCTTAATCTTTAGCTTTTTAAGTATCTCTGACTCTTTATGTTTCCTCCTGGTATACAGTAGTACTACACATTAGTAAATATACTCTCTAGGGAAGCTACAACTGGTGAAACACTCATTTTACCAGCGCTCCTTGCCAGATACCCATATGGCAGCTGTGCACAAAAATTTTAAAATGTACCTTTCAGGGAGGTCCAGTGCTATGGGTACATGGCTTAGTAACAGGATGGTACTTTTGCGGGTATTTTTGTTGTTGTTGACTTTTCAGTATTTTATCTCCATCATGCCAAGCCTGCATTCAAGCTGATTTTGAAGCATCTTAGTCTGACTCTCAAAGACCTCCATGATCTGGTCTAAACCTTATACTTCTAGCATTATAACCCACTAATCCTCTCCAAAAAGCTTCCACTGTAGCCAGACTGGTCTGCTTATTATTGCCTGGACAGATTATATGCATTCCTCTGCATATTCGCTCACCATATTTTACCTGCCTAGAATCTCTGCCTCTCCAAAATGTTAGAGTGAGTCCTCTATACTTTCACATCTTAGTTCTAGCTCTACTTCTTCTAAGAAACATTTTTTTTTTTTTTTTTTTTTTTTTTTTTTTTTTGAGACAGAGTCTCGCTCTGTCGCCCAGGCTGGAGTGCAGTGGCCAGATCTCAGCTCACTGCAAGCTCCGCCTCCCGGGTTCACGCCATTCTCCTGCCTCAGCCTCCCGAGTAACTGGGACTACAGGCGCCTGCCACCTTGCCCGGCTAGTTTTTTGTATTTTTTTAGTAGAGACGGGGTTTCACCGTGTTAGCCAGGATGGTCTCGATCTCCTGACCTCGTGATCCACCCGTCTCGGCCTCCCAAAGTGCTGGGATTACAGGCTTGAGCCACCGCGCCCGGCCTAAGAAACATTTTATAATCACTCCAGTGCTTACTGACCTCACCTTCCTATAAGATCCCGTTGCTCTTATTGTCTGTATCACACTGTTGACTGGGAGCACTCTTCAGTCTTTGACTTCTAGTACAGTGCCCTAGGACCTTGGCACTCAAAATGTGGTCCATGGACCAACAGAATGGGCAGTACTTGGGAGCTAGCTAAAAATGAAGAATCTCACAACCCACTGCAGACCTACCGAAAAATACTCTGCATTTTAACAAGATCTTCAAGTGATTCTTACAAATGATAGAGTTTGAGAGGCAGTGCCCTATGTCATGCATTTGCAGTTGTTAAAAAAACTTAGTTTCAGTCCCTGAATATACCTTATCTTTCATTACATTTTACTTTCTGATCATGCCTTCTCTGTTACTTTTCAGAATTCTTTGTACTATGATGCTTTTCCTATATTCCCCCGTTGAAAGTATGTCTCTTCTTGAATTACTTTGATGCTTCTTTGATCATTTTCTACATGTATCTTGTATTAAAGGGCATTTCGTGTACAGAGGTATTAACTCCTTTGTTAGATTATAAGCTCTTTGAGGGTAGGAATGGAATTTTCTTCATCTCTGATCCTTGACAGTTTCTGGCAGAGTTCCTGACACCCAGTAGTTAAAAATAATAAATGTTTGTCGAATGAATGAATGAATGAATGGCTAATTTCATAATAAATTCATTTGGATTTTAGAATTTACTTGGGAAAAATGTGATAGATAATTGACCATGGGTAGTGCTGTTCATAATTGCAATGTTTTTATTTTTCAAGCCAAATATTAATTATCTAAGCTAGTCATGCTGTTTCTTAATGACTTTTAAACCTGTACCATTATGAATACAAGACTGCATGAATTTTTAACAGTCTCCAAGTAGTTCATAATTAAAGACCAAGTGATTCAACTCATTGACGCAATCAATGCCTTTGTTTATAGCTTAGTTTTCATCTCTGTATAGATAACCAAGAAAAAAAAGCTAACAAACCACAGAAAACAAAGTCTGATGATAAAGAAGTAAGAAAAAGTATCTCACCACCCATTCTGTGTCTGAATGACTAGTAATGAAAGGGAAAAGTGTCAGTAGCCACTAAAGTTAATCAATATACTGACTCATCTACTCGACAAATTCTAGATGAATCAGAGGTCTTTGTGTTTCATAGTTTATGACTCATATCTTTTAAACTCTGTGGACCTAATCACAGAAACTAAACAGGGGAGAAAATGAAATGATCCAAATCCAATATTTGAGCAGTGCAAGAAAAAAATAAACTTTCTGAATTAGAAGTCATCTTCTTTTAGAAGCTTAACAGTTTCAGATGGATTTCTCCAGTTATCTATATAAGAGAGATCAGTCTGTATCCAGTTTCTCCTTCTGTCACAAAACCCAACAGTTTCTTTTTGAGATCAAAATGATGTTGCCTTATATTAGAAAGTGATTGTAGTTATTAAGGTGTTTTGAAAGTCTTTTGTTTACTGACTATGATAATTTTGGAAGATGATTTATCTATTAGATTGACTTTTGAGAAAAGAGCTAGAATACCTGGTTATACAAACATGGAAGTCCCCTAAAATTATATCCCACAGGTCTCCTGCTCTAGTTTCTTCATTGAGAATATACTCAAATGTCACTAATTAGGCTAGTAAAGAGAAAAGTCAAGATAGCAGAAAGAATTTTTTCTTTCTTTCTTTCTTTCTTTCTTTCTTTCTTTCTTTCTTTCTTTCTTTCTTTCTTTCTTCCTTCCTTCCNCTTTCTTTCTTTCTTTCTTTCTTTCTTTCTTTCTTTCTTTCTTTCTTCCTTCCTTCCTTCCTTCCTTCCTTCCTTCCTTCCTTCCTTTCTTCTTTCTTTTTTTTCAGAGACAAGTAAATATTTGTTTTTGTGCCTTTCTTCCTATGTGTATTTCAAGTCTTTTTCAAAACAAGGCCCCAGGAATCTCCAGATTCAGTTATGTCCCTGGGCTTGGTCGATTGCTGCAGGAGTCTTAGGAAGCCTTATACAAATGCTTGAGCTACTCATTTACCAACATTAAACCCTAGGATAGAAGATGCAACAAAGCAGGACTCCTTCCTCCATGGAATGTGCTGATTTCAGACGAGGTGGCAGCCACAATGCAGAAAACGCTGGGAATTTTTCCTTGGAACTGGGCCATGATGAGAGGTGCTTGCTATGAACATAAGCTACTGTCTTTTCTTTGACCCCTCCTTTCCAGTTTTTGAAGATAAAGCAGGAAATAATCTTCTCTGAAGATACTTGATAAAAATTCCCAAAAAACAAAAACACATGCTTCCACCTCATTGATAAAAATTTACTGCAGTTTGGCACCTGGGTCTAGTTCAGCTGGTGGATGAGCTGATTGATGCATTCGCCCCGATAGCCAGGTGTGCTCATCTCCTTGAGAAAGCCCACTCTATTTTTGGTAGCATGACAGGCCACTGAGAGGTGGAAAGGGCACAAGAACCATAAGATCTCCTGGAAATGCTTCCCTGGGAAGGCAATTTCATGAATGAGGTCTTCCAAGCAAATGACACCAACCTTCCCCAGGTGCTCCTCAATCACTGTGTTGTCTGTCAGAGGGATGATCTTATTCTTGACCATGGATTGTCCATGTTTCAAAATGAGTTCCCGGACAGACTTCAGATTTGGAAATCCCCAGGTCACATAAGTTTCCACTATATGCATCATTTTTAGGTTCTGGGGGTTGATTTTTACAAACACACCACTAAAAATTTTCTTTAGGCGAAGTCTTGCAATGATCTGCAGCAGTAATCTCATGTCATCAATCCTTTCGATGCGTACAACAAAGGCCAAGGAATATTTATCTGGCAATTCCAAGTCATGAGGTTTCACTTCTAGTTGTCTGAGATGCACCTTGTCACATTTCTGCCACCAGGAATCATGTAGGAATTATTCCAGTGGCTTAAACCTAAGCCCTTTTCCTTTCCTCTGCTCCTACTTTGCCAAAAGTGCCTGCTTTGCCTGGGTGGCTTTGAGGGCTTGATAAGTCTTCCTCTTTTTCAGGAGATTTTCTGGAACCAAAGGGATTTTTCTTTGCTCTTGCTCTACCATCTTTCTAGTGTTGCAGCTACATTCAAAAAGTATTTCTTAAGAGCTGGGCTTCATGAGCTATAAAGAGGCAGTAGAGAATAGTGGCTACAAACATGGTGTTTGAAATTGAGCTGATATGGATGCAAATCCCAACTTGCTTTCTTAATGTTTGTGTAACACTGTGTAAGTCCCACACCTATGAAGTGGGGATACTAATAATGCCTGCAGGATTGAGAAAAATGTAAACAGTGCTAACCAAAGTACCTAGCACTTAGTGAGTTCTCTGTAAGATTTAATAACTGTTATAGTAGCTGTTAGTAAGGCTGTATCTCTACCTTTCCCATGCTCACTTCCTGGTCAGCAGTCTGTCTCATATATGGATTCTTCCACCATCCATGTCCTTTGGAGGCTCATTTGACTGTCCCTTTCCCTAGGCAACTGCCCTTTTTTTCATCTTCACTATTCACACTGGGCTTGGACCCACAGCTCGCCTTGGACTTGCTTCTTTAGATACTCTCAATGGCCACCACCCTCTGCCTAGCTCATGCTGATCTTGCTGGTAAGTGATCTTCGATCTAATTCTAATTTCCCTCTAGAGCTCCACCAAACTTCCCTAACCACATCTCTAACCAAGGCCTTTAACCTGAGGAAGATGAAGGAACATGCATGAACAGAAGCAGAAGGAGGGTCTAGTACAAGTCTTCCCAAAGTGTATTCTGCAGAATGCTAATGCTGCAAGTTCTTATACAAGAAAAGATAGCATTTTTTTCTGGTAAAATAATTTTGGAAAATTTTGCATACTATTTGTTCCTGCAGATTCACAGTGCACCTTAATATTTAGCAACTTGGACAAACAGTGGTACAGAAAATTAACTCTTTTAGCTCAAAGACATTTTTGGAAATACCAGCATAGTTCATGTTCCATTTCCATTGTAATCACTTAGCAGCTACTACAGCAAACATTGGCAGTCCCTACGGCAAACAGAAAAGAGAGCTCTGGAGGGTATGATATTGACAATTAATTGCTCTGCCCAGAAGTGGTACATGTTACTGCCACTAACCACTCATTGTTATCAGTCATCTGGCTCCACAAAACCAAAAAGAAGCCAGGAAATGCCATCTTAGCATCTGTATAGGAGGGGGAGAAATAGAAACATAGAAACAATGACTGCTACATTGAACCTCAATATTCATATCTGTAAAATGGGATATGAAAAATAGCCTTTTATGAAGATTAAGTGAAATACAAAAATAAAATTTTTTATAAAGTGCGAAGTGCTATGCACAGGTAAAGGATAATTACCCAGTTAATTCATGGGATTTCTGCTTTGTGAGATCAGGATCAGAACATGAGCCACAGATGAACTGCAGGGAAGTGTGGGTAGCTGGGATGGTGACAAGCATAACAGGACAAAGAAGGATGGGGACCTAATAAGACAAAGTTATGGATAATGGCCAAACAAATTGCAGTGATAAGAATTATCTTTAAGAAAAATAAGAAGAAATTTTCTAGACAAAAGTAACCTTCTGTCCACTGTGTCCAAAAGATCACATATTGAAAATGAGTATATCTGAGTTAATCATGTTTTACCATAATTGCTCATTGAATTAAACCACAAAGGAAATCCTGTTTTTATTCAGAAATATGATCTTCATAGACAATTTCTCCTCAGGCAGACTCTAGATGCTGTTTTCATTTACAAAAATATATTAGCTGTCATCTATCCTTCTTTTTTTCCCCCACATAGAAATTATACAACAAAAGCTTTTCAAGAGGGAATACATTTGTACCACCTAATTCTTAACACTTTAGAGCAGATTTCAATAGTCTGGATTCAGGAAATGCTATGGTCCAATTCCATTTGTCATCATTTATTCCTCCCCTAACAAACATGATCTGCATCTACTTGAAAATGACATGTATTTAAGTTGTAATTCATACTAAAAATACTGATCATGCTATATTATAGATGCATCAGAAGCAAGCAAAATAGATTCACTAGAAATTTGGAAAATCCTGCTTGTAATCATGTTCTTTGTATTAACATGTCCACATCAAGTTTTTTGTTTGTTTAATGATGTCTTAAATTTTCTAATTGAAAAGGATACTCCTGACGTTATTGGGCCATTAGGGGGCTATCAGATGCCTACATGTACAGTATCACCGAGTGTAAATCTAGAAGGCCCTTAGCCACACTTATTACCAATCACAGGCCAGGGCCCCAAACAATTGTAAGGACAGTGGGCCGGGGTGGGAATGGGTATAACAAGGTGGGGGAAAAACAAAGATGGAAAGAAGATAAGTAAAGTGTAGCAAGTTCTCACTTAACATTTTCAATAGGTTCTTGGAAACTGACTTCAAGTGAAATGATGTATAACAAAACAAATTTTTAAAAGCAACATTGCAAGAAAACGATGATGAAGGAAATTATGTTACTTGAAAATCTGCTTTATGTCATTTCACTTAAAGTTAGTTTCCAAGAACTGATCAATGACATTAAGTGAGGACTTACTGTTGTGAGTCTTAGGGAAGACTTAGTGTCGACAGCAGTATAAAACTTCCCAACTCAAGATGTGAAAAGTGACAAACGAGCATTATATATGAAAATCAAAGGAGACCTCATGGGGCAGTTTGTAGATAGTTGTTTCTAAGTACCAAACTCCACAGTAATGCAAGTTGTCTAGTAGCAAGGTTATGGGTACCATGAAGGTTAGTGACCACAAATTTAGCCCCCCAAAAAGTTGGAATGCAATTATGTCTCAGTATAAAGCTCACTAATATCCATAGGAAAATAAAAATGTACAATATCCTATAAGCTAAAATAAAAAAAGTCACAAAGTCTGGCATCCCATCAAAAATTATCAGACATCCAAGGAAGGAGAAAAATACCCCCTATAATAAAGAAAAACTTCAATCAATTGAAACTGACCCAGAATTAACACAGATGATAGAACTAGTAGGTAAAAATATTAAAAATATATTCCATATGCTCAAGAAGCTAGAGGAAAGACTGAACATAGTAAAGATGGAAAATACAAAAAGATTCAAATTGAAATTCTATAGATGAAAATGATGATGACTAAAATAAAATGTAACCTGGATTTTGGATTAACAGCAGATTAGGCATCGCATGAAAAAAAATAATAAATCTGTTAGATATATAAATAGGAAGTATCCAAAATGAAACCCAGAGACAAAGGAATTAAAAATAAATAAATAAAATAAGCAGTGTCAGTGAGCTGTGGGACAACTTCAAGTGCCCTAATACATGCGTAATTGAAGTCCGCAAAAGAGAAAAGAGAGAGGGAAGAAAAACTATTTGATAAATTAATAGCCAATTAATTTTCAATTTTGATAAAATGTATAAACCCATAGATCAAAGAGGCTATTTACCATCCAGGTGAGAGTAAATTGTGGTTTAAATTGGGGTAGTTAGGACTGGAGTCAGTTAGAAATGGTCAGATTCTACACATAATTTGGAGGGTAAAGTCCATAAGATTTCCTAATGGTTTGGATGTGGAGTGTGAAAGGCTTCACGGATCACTCCAAGACATTTGGCTAGAGAAAATGCAAGGCTGAAAAATGACAAATGATTTTCACTGGAAAGGGACCCAGTCAGAATAGGAACCATCGGCTCAGACCTGAGCCAACAATTTCTCAACTTTATTATTTAGAAATCTGTTGTGTTAGTTTTTACTAACAGCCTTTGGTATCCAGAGCAACAATAAATAGTTAAGATTAAAATTACTCATGTTGTCATTCCAGGGTTCTTGAATGGGAATCTCTAGGACCTTTTCATTTAATCAGTTCCTAGCCTACTTTTAGACAGCATAGATTCTCATCAGAGATACAGTTATCTAAGCATCCAAATGTTTTAGTTTGCCCTTTCATATTTATAACTCCTTTCTTAGAAACAGAGAGAACAGAATGTTATGTACATTTCAACTGCCAGCAGCTTACCAGAATGGCAGTGTCCAGGGTTTCTGTTACTTGTCCCCATGGGCTGGGGCAGAATGATTTCCTAGCATTATTTACAGTCCTGGAACATCCTATACTTTCAGGTCTTGCCTGGATGTATCCAGGAACTCATGTGTCCTGTGAGAAAAGCAGGAACTGAGAAATGGCAGGGGTGATTTCTTTTTCAGATGAATTAAGTTCATAAATAGGATCCAGGTATGACAAAGAGTAGAAAAACTAAGAATCAGCATATGTAACCAGCAATATACTTATAAAAGGATAACATGATGGCTATATTTTTATCATTAAAAGAAAGTAAGAAAAACAGTAACACTGATTTTTTTCACTAATTAAATGAAAAGCAACTTCTCGCAGAAAAAGGCATAAATTTGCTATTTATAAACCTCCCTACTCTATTGGATTCAGAGCCTGTGCTTTGGGAAGTCTTCTGGAAATTCAGTATTAAGCCCCCAGAAAGGTGAGGTTCCAGAGAACTGTTTAGGGCGTTCTACTCTATACCTAACATGGATTGAACTGTGGTGAGAGGCCAGCATAGCTGAGTCTCACAAATATGAGCATAAGATATTTTTTGATTGAAGAAATTTCCTGAAGTCCTGTAAGGCACTGTGCCAGAAGCTATACTTGTGTTCAGGAGAGAGATGGGGGAGGGAATAAAGGGAGTTTGAAAGACAGAGAAAAGATTGATCAGAACTCTCACCTTACAGAGACACACACACTTGTGGAGAAGATAGGCATACAACTATATTATAGGACAAACTGATTTGTGCCTGAGGATCCTCATAGGATAAAGTCATGGTCTCCCAGGGTGTTTCAGCTCACTGAACATTTGCTCAGAAGTCTATAAGTCAGCCTTCACATTTTGACTTTTTTGAATGGGCAATGGGCACCAGAGGTCTATCTATGCCTGGACATTTCCACTGCCTGGCCTTGTCAGAATTGCCCAAGTTGGCTCTGTGGAGGCCAGTTAACCATGTAACCAAGAAGAGGTTAGTTAGAAAACAGACATGGATCTACCACTTTAAGTGAAGGAAATCATGTGGACTCCTACCAAAACCAAAATGTGGACTGAAGTAAAACTTTTGTTGGGTCTGAAAAAGTTTCATAACCATCCTTGGTGTGTTTCATTTTCATGCTCTGTTTGCATGCTTCACGGCTTTCTAGTTCTACTAAAAGCAGAAGTGCCACAATATTTTAATGACGTTTCTTCTGATGACACTGAAAGACCAGGTGTTAACAGTCAACAACATGTCAGGAAGAGGATGCAGACTTTCCTAAGAGACTGTAGCCTTCCCTTGAGGAGCAGCCATGTGAGTGGACTATGGCCTTCAGTTTGTCTTTCTTTACACTATGCTTTGGATCTATGGGGCAGACCCATCCAGCGTCTATGTGTTCATAAGGACACATTGATTTTCAATTTGTAAATCAGGAAAACTAAAATGTGCAGATGTGGTCTGTTCCTAGCAGAGCCACAGGCAACAACACTGTTAGTCCCTCATTGATTAACAAAATAGGGGAGCTTGCTTTTAAGGGCAGGCCACTATTACTTTACCTGATCTCCTATGGAAGCTGTTGTGTTCGCTCATTAAACAATCACATATTTATCCAAAATTAATTTGAGAATAAGGTTGTTAGGTCAGGAACTACAATTGTTCTGTAAAATCATTGGAATTCTATCCCAATTGTTAATCATCATTAATCATTAACTTCATCCTCCCACCCTCAGATAGAAAGCTGAGGATATAAGAAAGGATATAAGAAAGTTATTGGCAGGTTATCTCAAAATTGGGAAATTTAACTTTTAGCTTATATTTATCAGCAGTGGGCAGTGGGAACAGAAGTGAGGGATGAAGTTTCCAGAGGAGAAAGAGTTTGGCACATTCAAGGAACCACAAGCATCACACTCTTGCTGGACCACATTGTGGAGGGTGGTGGCGGGGGGGCAGTACTGCTGGACAGAAGCTGAGGCAGAAGATGGACAGCAGCTTAGCCAGAAGATATACACCAGACCCAGATCACAAAGGGCCTCACAGCCCACAAGAGACATAATGGACTTTTCTCAAAAGCAGAGGGAACACTGGCAGGCTTTAAATAGGAGATAGAAGAGTTGTGAGTTGCCCGGTGGTGGGTTTTGTTGTTGTTGTTTTTGCTGTGGTAAGGGGAATGGCTTGAAGGTGGCATGGCTGAAGCCAGGAAGGTCAGGTTGTAACAGTATAGGGCAATTATGATGGAAGTCTAAACAGACACATTGAGTGTGGGGATGTGTTCATTCACCTAACAGATATCACTTGTCCATCATACACCAGGCACTGTTCTTGATCCTGGGCAACACTGGTACACAAGGGAGAAAGTGTCACTATCTGCATTCTGGTGGGGGAGGAGAGAACTAGATGATTATGCCTTTTTCTATACTTTTTCCCCATGCCTTGGGTTTGAGACTTGTGTGCAATATAACCTTTCCCACTGGGGTGTTAGCAATTTGAGAGTAGGAGCCACACTTCATTTATTTTGACAGCCCCTGATATTAGCTAGAACACGTGCATGAAGTTAGTATGTGCTCAATATGTGTTAGCTGTGAGATTGCACATCATGCTATTATGAGAATTAATGAAATTATCTCCATAATGTGCCAGAAAATAAGTTCATTATAAAAAGCACTATGCAAACCCAAGTCATTTTTGTATTGTTCCTCCATTCTAACCTTACAGAGTTCAACAATTCATATAGAAAAAGGGGAATTTTAATCCTCTATAAATCTTTTTCTGTTAAAAGTGCTCAAAGCAGCCTGTTCTTCCCTCTTTTATTTGCTTGTCGGTATTGTAATTTTACTTTCATTTGTATTTATTTGAGGAACAATTATTTTCCCCTCAAAGACTTTGAGTTCCTTTGAAACATGGATAATATCTGGTTTTGTTCAACATTTCATTCCCAGCAGCCAACACAGAGCCTAGCACATACTCAATAAATATTTACAAAAAGAATAAATAAACAAATAGATGGATGAAGTGTTGTAGGAATGAGCAATTAATTTCAACTGAAGAAGATGTACAGAAACTTCCTGGGCATTTGAGCTGGGCCTTGAAGAGGAGGAAATTCTTCCAAAGTGTGGTGGTGGTATAGGTGGGAGGAGGGGCGGGGACCTTCTTGGAAGAAAGACAAGCACAGGCATAGGTCCCCAAGGGCAAAACTACACCGGAGGTTCAGGGAACAGTGAGTGGTTTGCTGTGGTTGGCACACAGGATGTGTGCAGGCTGGTGATGGGCAATGAAACTGGAGAAGTAGAGACCAAGTGGTTGGAGGGACATGAAAGAAACAATAGCAACTTTCATTTACAGACAGCATAGTAGGGAGGCTCTCGACATGCATAATCTCTTGTCCTCGCAATACCCTGTAATAATGGTTCTGTAAGTGTAGTCAAGTGCCCAGTAACATCAGCATCACCTGGGAACTTGTTAGAAATGCAGATTCTTAAGTCCATCCCAGACCTAAAGAATCAGAAGCTCTGGGGGTGGGTCTCAGCACTCTATTTTAACAAGCTCTCCAGGTGATTCTAATACATACTAAATCGTGAGAACCACTGCCCTGTAAGGTGAGAATTATTGTCCATATTTTACAGGTATAGAAACTAAACTCAGAGGTGCAGTAACTAGCTTAAGGTCATATAGATAATTTTCAAGTTGTTCGTCTAACCCCAAAACCCCTGAGTTTCTTCCAACATCATACTGCCTTGCTCCTGGCAGGGGATATTTTTCTGAAGACATTGGTGAGTCATGCAACACTTTTAATGAGGGAAACAACTTGATCCCATTTTATTTTTATAAATATCATTGTGGCAATGTAAAGGGAGGACGGGAGGAGAACTTTCAGGAGAGGAAATCAGTTAGGAGGCTGACAATATAGACCAGGCACAAGTTGATGAAAACCAAATGATCACCATTTCATATCTGAGAAAACTGAGGCACAGTATATTTTTGTCGCCCCCTTTATTCTTAAATAGTTGAAGGAAAGTATCTCCTGAAACAAATCAGAAATGGTTATTCTGAATTATGTGTCATATATCTCCAGTGTTAAAACTTACAAAACCTTTGCTGAGGTGGGGGAGTATTGAAGTTCTTGACAAGAAGAAGAGAGAAACCTGAGTATTCCTGACAACAAGAAGAGAGAATCCTCTGAGGTCAGGCAGGAAACAAATATGTGAATACATCTTGCATCTAGTCTGAGGGTATGGTGCACACAAAGCCTACCTGGTGGACTCAGGTTTTCACCTCACCCGACCTCTAAATGCTGGTGCTCTTCAGTCTGGTACCTGCTTTTCTCATCTCCTTTTGATTTGAACCTCAAGTGTATTGGGTTTTATTAGTTCTCAAATCATGGCCCTTATAATTGGACTGTACAAGGCCCTTCTCTTGTTTTATTTATGTATCTGTTCCCTCTCATCACCAACTCCCAATTCCATTTCCCTTTGGCCTCATGGATAACCATTCTCATATAATCAGTGTATGTCCTTTTGTTTGTAGCTGTTCTTATGAAACAGAGAGTCATTTCGTATGCATGTTTTTCTCCAGTTTCACTGAGGTATAATTGCCAAATAAAAAATTATATTTATTTACAGTGTATAACATATTCGGTATATGTATACATTGTGAAATGATTACCACAATCAAGTTGATTAGCATACCCATCATTTAACATAGTTACCTGTACGCATATATTTTAACTTACATAAATGGCATTGCATAATATGTGGCAGGCTTTTTTTTACTGAGCAGTAGTTAGATCCCTTTGGTCCATTACTGAGCATTGCATAGTACTCATGCCACAGCCTGTCCATTCTCTCCTTCAGTTGGAGATGCACAAATTATCTCCAACTCACCACCACCTTTCGATTGTCAACATTTCCATGAACATCCTTGCTTATGTTCCCCATTTGGCCCATGTGAATATTCCTTTGAGCTACAATCCTTTGTGAATATTCCTTTGAGCTACAATCCCAGGAACTGGATTGTTATGTCATGGAGTGGGTGTTTAATTTGAGTGATTACTACCAGGTTGCCCACTAGAATGGCTGCTCCAGTCTCCACTTGCCAACAACAGTACATGAGGGCTCCTTGATGCTACATCCCTACCGAAACTTGGCATTTTTCACTTTTGTGAGTCTTCTTGTCCACTGGATGATCTCATTCTTGTTTTAATTTATATTTCCTAGATAACTAGTGAGTTTGAGTGTCTCTTCAAAAAAAAAAAAAAATTAAGCTTTTGGTTTCTGTTTCTTCTCTATCCATATTCTCTTCCCAGGAATTTTAAATTAGCCTACATCTAGGCTGATGACTACCAATGTTATATGTCCAGCCCTGGCCCTTCCCTGAATTTTATGCTTACATGTCAAAATATACTCTTGCATTTCTCATAGAACATGTCAATTAAAACGTATCTAATTTAGAGCTTTTAGGTCCTCAGCACATATACCATCAATATTATACACCTTGTCTTTCTCATACCAATAAATAGCACCATCATCCACTCAGTTGCATAAGTCAGAAATCTAGGAGTTATCATTGATTACTTTTGGTCTTTTATGCCACCACATCCAAACTATCAGCAAACTTAGATAGCTCTACTTCAAAAGTATATCCTGAATCCATCTACTTTTCTTTATCTTTGCTTTACCCCACCCCACCCTAGAATATATTATGACATTTCACTGAGTTTATGCATTTCACAATATGACTTTCATCTGTTCATTTAATTATTTATTGCCTGTATCTGCCACTAGATTGTCAGTTCCAAGACAGCAATAACCATGCCTGTTTTCGTTTCCATTGTGTCCCCAGCACCCTGAACAGTGCCTGGTGTTCATTAAATATTGGCTTAATAAGTGGTTTCTTTCATTTTCACCCTTCTCCGTTGGAAGCTGAGCAGCCAAACACCAATAAAAAGCTAGAGGTTCCCCTGACCACTTTCTCTAGAATGGGAAGATACAGACCACACGTAAGAATTGCTCAATTGAAAGTCTTAACACCTAGGTCATTGTTAAACTCTATTGAGATGAAAATTATTTCTTAATAATTTTTAGCCTTTGCCTAGCATAGCATCTAGCACATAAAAAGAACAATAAATACCACTGGAATTAATACACATGTTTAATATTTTGAGTATGTGGGAAACAGCTTCTGTGTGTGTACATCACTTTGAATATACACATAACTTCCTTTTTCATTGGTGGAATTGTTGCCTATATCACTACTAATGTTCATTTAAAGTATTATGATATAGCTCAAATTATGAAAGTTTATGGAAGACCATGCCCCTGAAGATATCTAGGTTCTGGAATTAGTGGAGAATTGCCAAAAATTGGACAATAGAAATGGTTATACAAATGATTGACTGGGTTGGCCACTAAGCTCAGTTTTTGTTAGGCAGATCTGCTTTGCATCTAAGCAAGAACTGATTCTTCAAACTAGAGAGAGCCATTCAAAAAGAGGAGACAGTCTTCTCTATGTGATTAAGGAAGATGGGCTGAAGTGAAGACACTGAGAACCAAGATGGAATTCACCACAGTGGCCGCAGAGGTACTGGAGATACGGCTCTCGGGTACTGCTGTGCTTCAGAATCACTTGGGGTAGATAAGTTATGATACAGATTTTCAGGCCCATCACAAATATTATTTTGAATGTCTAGTGCTTGGCCCAGGAATCTGCATGCTGTCAAGCACCCTAGAGGACTGGGCCACATTTTGAGAAAATCTATACTAGAGAGGCTGACTCAAACAACACACTAGAGTAACGAGTGAAGATACATTTCTTAATGGATAGGGCTGTCTTTAACAATGTACAGAGAATTGGTTTCAGACAAATAGAAAAAGATAGAGAATGGTGCAGGGATAAGTGTAGTTTTCCTAAAGCTGAGAACCATAGAATCTTTCATAACCAAGTGCAAAGGGAGTGACTGCAAGGTCAGTGAAGGTTATGCAGCTTCAGTGCTTATGTCTTCGAGTTTCTCCTCTTCTAAATCTGGTCTGAACCTTCTCCTTCCAAAATTAATCTGTTCATTAATTTAAAAATCCCTGATACATTGTTTGGCACAGAATTTGGCACTCTGCAAATGCTTTGATTTATTGAATTGAGCATGGTTGTTTTGTCTGTTTGTTTTTTTGAGATGGAGTCTTGCTCTGTCACCCAGGCTGGAGTGCAGTGGCATGATCTCGGTTCACTGCTAGCTCTGCCTCCTGGGTTCACGCCATTCTTCTGCCTCAGCCTCCCAAGTAGCTGGGACTACAGGTGCCTGCCACCACGCCCAGCTAATTTTTTGTATTTTTAGTAGAGATGGGGTTGCACCATGTTAGCCAGGATGAACTCGATCTCCTGACCTTGTGATCCGCCTGCCTCGGCCCCCCAAAGTGCTGGGATTACAGGTGTGAGCCACCGTGCCCAGCCTGAATTAAGCATGAGTTTTATCAAAGAAATAAAGGCCCTTATATAACCCTTTCCCCTGAGAAATGTAATCTACTCAGATAAAATTTACATAAATGAAACTCTGGAATAGTTTTAAATGATCAATAATGAGTCCTGGTTATAGGAAACAAACTAATATCTGAAGTTCTAATAAGACAGAGTTAAGTCATTAGACAGAAATAAGGATGGGAAAGACCTCTTTCAAAATAGAAATCTTGAACTGGATCTTGACTGAAGCAATTGATATTTCAGAATCTTATTTAACAAGAATGTACTCTCATATTATCTATGTAATTTAAAAGATGTAATGGGATACAACTGTTAAGAAGGAAGAAAAGAGCAGAAGCAAGGCATTTGACAAAGATGAGGCCTTCATTCTCATTTATGCTCTGGGCTGGACACAAGTTTGGGTTGAAGTCAAAGAAATATCATATATATTTTATATATATATATAAAATACATATATATGTCATATATATTATATAAAATATATACCCCCCCCCCACACACACATACACATCCTGTTTAAACCATATTAACTGTACTTCTGAGGTCCTATACTTTTGGAATGGTAGGCTATCTAAACTTAGTCATTGGTGGGGACTCTACCACACCTGTGATTATACAAAAACCCCAGGGACTTAGACAACACCAAAGCATTGAGGAGAACTCCAGGTCATGAAGCTGGTTCTTCTCAGTCCTCATGGGCCCTTCAGGGCTATAGCTCTGTTACTGGAGGCCCTGACTCTTCAGTAAGGCATCTCTTCTACATGACCCTTGTAGCCATTCCCCTGAGTTCTTCCATCTTTATAGTCCTTCCAGTAAGGTGGTCCAGGGCATATATTTGACTTCAAACCTGAAAAAATCCTTGAGGCAAGGAATGGCCAAGCTAGACAGCTTACTTAAAAATAGGATAGTGACAGACTGGATTAAGAAAATGTGGCATATATACACCATGGAATACTATGCAGCCATGAAAAAGGATGAGTTCGTGTCCTTTGTAGGGACGTGGATGCAGCTGGAAACCATCATTCTCAGCAAACTATTGCAAGAACAGAAAACCAAATAACGCATGTTCTCACTCATAGGTGGGAACTGAACAATGAGATCACTTGGACACAGGAAGGGGAGCATCACACACTGGGGCCTATTGTGGGGAGGGGACGGGGGGAGGGATAGCATTAGGAGATATACCTAATGTAAATGATGAGTTAATGGGTACAGCACACCAACATGGCACATATATACATACGTCACAAACCTGCACGTTGTGCACATGTACCCTAGAACTTAAAGTATAATTTTTTAAAAATAGGATAGTATGGAGAAATATGGAAAACAATACAAAATTACACACACACACACACAGGTGCATGCACGTGCGCACACACACACATGCACACACACACCCACATACATTCATATTCTTGCCTCCTTCATAATTAGAAAAATAAAATTCCTGTCCAGGCGTGGTGGCTCACGCCTGTAATCCCAGTCCTTTGGGGGGCCAAGGCGGGTGGATCACCTGAGGTTGGGCGTTCAAGACCAGCCTGACCAACATGGAGAAACCCCGTCTCTACTAAAAATACAAAAATTAGCCAGGCATGGTGGCGCATGCCTGTAATCCCAGCTACTCGAGAGGCTGAGGCAGGAGAATCGCTTGAACCCAGGAGGCGGAGGTTGCAGTGAGCTGAGATGGCACCATTGCACTCCAGCCTGGGCAAAAAAAGAGTGAAACTTCCTCTCAAAAAAAAAAAAAAAAAAAAAGAAAGAAAGAAAAAGAAAAAGAAAATTCCTGGTTATCAAATTCGGCTGGACTCTCCACGTATTGGTCCAAAGCTCTTCAAAGGCTTCAGGAGGCAAATTGCATTTATAAAATAAAACGTTGACCACATTCATTCACTCCTATTTTATATTTATGTGCTGACTTTTGTACTTGATATTGAAATGTGCTTCATTATGCTTTATGACTGTAATTTGCATACTGAAATAATATTTGAATTAAGGCACTTGGGAGTGATTTATAGTGTTTTCAACAGTTCCAGTGCTTTAGAAGGAAGGCGATATAGATCTATACAATCAGAGAACTTTAACTGCAGGATTTTGTCTCATTCAAACAGCCTAAACCTCTCATTTAAAATGATGAGTTGCCAATAATACAAAGGCAGCAGCAGCATGGTCATTATTTTGATTGGGATGAGGTTGAGCCTCCAACTACACCTGGTATAGTTGTGATGGCCACCTAAAACTTAAACTCTCTTGGTTTAAGGCCTGGCCTGGTTCCCTGCTGCCAAAGCTTCCAGGCTTTCTGCTGGAGCCCATGAATGCTGAACTACACATTCTGGCTTTCTCTTTGAGCTGAGGTCAAGTCTGTTGCTAGACATGGGGAATGTAGAGAGTGTTCTAGCTCCTTTATAGATTCAAAAGTGTTTCATGTAAAGTGAGGTGCTGAAATTTGGTCAGGAGACCTCGGGGGTCTGTGGTTCCCCAGTGAGTGCTTGGGGTCAACCCAGCCTTCCACCTCAGCTCCCAACAGTGAACCCTTGTTTCCATGCTTGCTATAATAGGCTTCCATAGAAGATGGAAGATTTCTTTTGAGAAAGGAGTTCAGACACACACACACACACACACACACACGAGTTTGAAAACCAATGGAGTACATGGCACATGAGTTTCTCTCTTCCCTGGCATGTCTGGTCTTTGGCAGCAACTCTGATTTTGGTATCCTGATTCTCTAGGAACTGAACTTCAGCCTGTTATGGACTGAATTATACCTCTCCCGGAATTCATAGGTTGAAACCTTAATGCCAAATGTGAGTATAATTAAAGATAGGGATTTTAAAGAGGTGATTAAGGTTAAATGAAGCCTTAAGGGTGGGACCCTATTCCAAAAGGACTGGTGTCTTGATAAAACGACAAGATTAGGACACAGACACAGACAGAGGGAAGGCCATGTGAAGATGCAGACAGAAGGTGGCCATCTGTAAATTTAAGAAGAGAGGCCTCAAGAGAGACCAAACCTACAAACGCTTTGATCTTGAATTTCTGGTCTCCAGAACTGTGAGAAAATAAATTTCTGATGTATGAGACACCCAGTCTGATGTATTTAAAAAATCAAAACAAAACAGTATTTTGTTATAGCAGCCCTAAAAGACTAATACAAGCGATAGTGATTCAACACTTAACTATTATTGAACACTCACTATGTGCCTAGCACTGTTTTAAGCCCTGGAGATACAATGTTAAAGAAAATAGACAAACCTCTTTATCTAAAAAGAGGCAAATTCAGGAGCCAGGTTCACAAACTGTACTACTTACTGCTGGTATGACCTTGGGCTAGTTACTTAATCTCCATGTGCCTCAGTTTTCTATGTCTACAAAATGGATATGGTAAAATTTCAACATTGGAGTTGTTGTAAAGATTAAAACAATTATTATATGCAAATTACTTTTAATAGTATCTGGCAGGTGTCAAGTGTTAGCTATCATTACTTTCACATAGTAATCCAGACAGACAAAAACAAAACAAACAAACAAAAACGTGTTATCTAATTCTAGGTAGCGCTAAGTGCTATGAAAAAAGGTAGAGGATTGAGAATCATGGGAGCAGGAAAGACCTCTTGGAGGGTGTTTCAAGCACAGCCCTGAATATTTATCAGTCCTGAATAAACCAAATTAAACCAAACAAACTAAATATTGTCCTTAATAAGCTGATAGAGAAAGTCATACAAAGAATATTCCAGACAGGGAGAATAGCAAGTGCAAAGGTCCTGGGGTCAGAAGATATTTGGCACGTTATAAGAATCATGAAAAGACCAGTGTGGTAAAACAACATGGGCAGTACAGAGAGTAGCTAAAATTAGGTCAAGCAGATTAGGAGGGGGCAGACAGTGAAAAGTTTCATTAGGCCAGAACTCTCTCACCCAACTTCCCCAATATAAGCCAATCGCCTTGGACCTATGCCAAATACACAAATTGCCAGGGCTTTTCCTTGGAAATTCTGATTCAATAGTCTCATCACCTACTACATGGAAAGTACCATTTTAGGCACTAGGAATACAACATTAAAAAAAAAACAAAACCCACACACAAACAAAAGAGCTTATGTTCTCGATAGAGCTTATGTTCTAATAGGGGAAGACAGAAAATAAACTGTCCCAGTGAAGCTTATGTTCTAATAGGGGAAGACAGAAAATAAACATCTTTAAAAATGATATAGCCGGGTGTGATGGTACACACCTGTAGTCCCAGCTACTCTGGAGGCTTAGGCAGGAGGATTACTTAAGCTCAGGAGTTTGAGGTTCCAGTGAGCTGTAATTGCACTACTGAACTCCATCCTGGATGACAGAGCAAGATTATGGCTTTTAAACAATGACATCGTACACTAGATATAGCTACATGCTAAAGAACAAACAAAACATAACCCAATAAGTGGAATTGCCAGTGCTGTGGCTGCAGATAAACTGCATTGTTTTTATACAGGATGGTCAAGTCTGGATTGCAGATATAAATTTGAGAGTTGTCAGCAAATAGATGATATTTAAATATATGAAACTGGATGAGATCACCAAGGAAATAAGTATAGACAGAAAAGTCTAAGGACTGACTTTGCAACTCCAGTGTTTAGAGAATGGAGAGGTGAGGAGGAGCCAGCAAAGGAGTTTAAGATTGGTGGGGAGCAGCCAGTGAAGTAGATGGTAATCCAAGAGCTTGGGGGTGTCCCAGAGATAGGAATGGTCAACTGTGTCAATAAGCTGTTGCTAGGTCCAATAAGATAAGGACAATGAACTGACCATTAGATTGAGCACTAACTGCTCATTCAGTTAGCAGGAAGGAAGGCAGGTTGGTAGATACAGTGGAAGGAATGTGAGTAAACCGTTCTGATTGCTTCAATTTTCTCACTGAATAATAGGAAGCATGTTTATCAGCTGAAAATGAATATGGAAAGGAGGAGGTGGAAGCTTGATTAGTAGAAAAAGATATGTAATAGTCGTCTTGGAGAATGGGAGAGTAGAAGAACCTGGCAAACCTTGCACAATTGCTGAGCAGCGTTAAGGGTCCACTTGAGGTTCCTGGTCATGAATTCAGAGTGATACCAGCCAGCATAGTTGTGGGTTTTTTCCCAGTCATGATTGACTGCACAAGTAGAGTGCAAAGTAGGCAGAGAGACAGATTTAACTGAGATTGTGGTTTTGCTAAACAAAGTGAAAGGGGTGCAGGGGAGTTGAGGCTATGTATAGGAAACAATTGAAATGCTTGTCCATGCAATTAAGGAGAGAAGAGGGGACATCAGAGTAAACGTTTGTAGGATCAATCGATTGTACAGTCCGCCATGGTTGAAGGGATGACTGGAGATAGAGCATTAGATGGAATGAGCCAGAAAGATGGGAAGTGGTGGAAAGAGAACAGGATATGTGACATTGAGGTTGTGGGGGTTGTAGTTATTGGTAATGAGAAGAGCTAAAGTATGCCACAGGAGTGACTGGCTGAGAGGGTAGAGAACAAGGTCACAAGAGAAGAGGAGGAAGTCAAGGAACTGAGAGGCCAAGGTGTTTGAATTTTGTCCACGTCGATATTGAAATCACCAATAATTAATACAACACTAGTATTTGAGAGAGTGACAGTGATCCAGGAGCTAAAATCATCAAAGGAGAAAAAAAGAAACTAGGGGAAGTGACCAAGGGACTGGAAGAAGAGGACTACAACGTGGCATAAAGGAGATGTCTTTTGGCACAAAATTGAAGTTTTAACAAAAACTCTGGGTGATTCTTCTCTTCAGGATAGTTTGCAAACCCTGCCTAGGGTCATGGTAAGGCCTGGGATATTATTCTGAGTGTGATTGGAAGACAGTACAGGGGTTTGAGCATGGGAGTGATTATTCCCATTTTACAGATGACAAAACCACGGTTTGGAAAAGTTAAACATGTTATTCAAGTTCACTTACCTAATAAGTGAAAAATGGCAGCTGCTCTGTATTTGTTACCTGTAGGGCAAGACTGTGGTTCTCATGCAACTTCTGCTCCCTCCAAAGCCCATGTCCTATTCAGCACTACATCTCTGTGCATGAGCAAGCAGGAGTTAACTATGGCCTAAAAATACTTTTTATTTCAGCTCTATGCTCCACACCTAGAGATACTCAACAAATCGTATTGCAGAATTAGGACATGTGCAGTGCTAAACTGTGGCACAAAATCACAAGGAAACAACTAGAGAAGGGAAGGGCATTCAGTAACATGAGAAAAAAGTGAGAAATAAGCAATATGTCTCTGTTTTTCTCATCACCAGATTACTTACAATATCTCATGGCTGATTTCTTTAGATTTTATACGCTAAAGAGGAAAATAATAATGTATATATAAGCGATGATGTGTGGTAAACTTAAACTAGACATAAAAGACCTATTGGACAGCCTCAGTTCCATAAAGAAACATTACAGGGCTTGTCCTTCTCTGATTTTCCCCATTCTACAAAATGAAGGATTCCATTAGATAATATCTGAACAAATATTAATCAATCTAAACTCTAAGCCGCCCTTGGGGTAAGCTCTCAAATGTAGGTTACTACCATGCATGATCTTCTTGTCACAAGACTGGTGCATGAATAACCAAGCTCCCCAGCACTGTTATGTACCAAAGCACAAAAGAAAGAAGGAAAGAGCATCTCCCATCCTGAAATTCTAGTATGTCACGTCCACCACACCACAGCCCAAGTATTTAGTAGGCAGAGAGATGCCTTCTTGGTCTGTGATTTTTAGCAGGCACATTCTATCCTGAAAATAACATTTATTTCATAAGTATCCAAGAACCTGCAAGCCCTTAGAAATCTGGAAGGGGTCTTACCTTTTAAAAAGTATCTCCTCCAAGGAAGGAAACAGGTGCCCTTATTTTATTTCATGGGGTTCTGATAATCAAGGTAGCCTTTTCCTTAAAAAAAAAAAAAAAAAAAAAAAGATTCTCCCTTGCCCTTAACCAAAGTAAGTGTTCTGTAATCCTCCACTAACCACATTTAGTTTGAAATATTTAATAAATTTCCCACAAGAATACCCACAGCATGTTTGCTGTGACTAAATAGCAAAATTGCAGGGCCAGATGTGGAAAAGACAAACAAGGCATCCCCAGTGGAAATCAGGAAGTCAGCAGCCTTTGTACCCCACCATCCTGAAAAGGCACATCCAAACACCTAAAGGTCCAGGCTTCATGTGGCTTCCTCCTACTTTCCCACAAACATGTAGACTGGTCAAAGCCCTTTGCATTGAAAATGTACCTCTCTTCTGCAGGAAATCATAGCATCTGTTCTCCTCTCCCCAGGGAAACCTTGCTGGCCCCTGCCCATCTACTCTGCCATATCACTACCGAGCAAAGCTACCAGTACTTGCTCCCTCCTATGCACACCTCTGAAAACGGGATTTTTTTTGGCCTGGTATTCATATGTCTGCTGTCTGTGTCCCCCTACTAGCTGTGAGCTCCCTTAGGACAAGAACAAGGCTAACTTATCTCTGGTTTCATAGAACCTAGAACAAAGTCTGAGGCAGGGTAGACAAAGGGTGACAGACAGAAAGGGAAGAGGATAGATGAGGGGAGAAAAAACAGCGAAGGAGAGAAGTAAGTGGGAGTATGTACTGCAGCCAGCCAGATAGGCAGAAGTCCCCACATAGGGCTTTCTGTTCCAGGTGTGCCCCACCTAGTTGTACTAAGAGGCCTGGAGGCTTGAACAAAAGAGTCTCATGAAGCTCCCAGCATTCTAGTTTTAAAAAATGGATGCTGTTCTCTATCTCTATCCAAAGTAGAAATATTTTTGCAGGAAAGTGAATTATTTGGTTGCCTCATTCTTCCCTCCTCCTCAAATCTCATTCCTCTTCATATGAAGAGACCACTTTGAAGACACTGGAGCTCCCTGAACACAGAAAAGATAGGCAGTGGCAGGATTTGCCACAATTCTAAAAGTGTGTATGGGAGAATCTTGCTCTGCTACCTCTTTTTATGAACGCTCCTATTTGTTTTCAATTCAAAAAAAAAACCTTTTCAAGAGCCTACTCTTGATTGAGAATATACATTTTTCTATTGCATTCAAAAACATCAGCATCATTTCAAGCAATTTGTCTCCAAATCATAAGTACTAATTAGTGTGGCACCCTTTTTGAAATTTCAATCACACCATTGTATAGTGGTTTCATTTCTTTTTCAAGGCCAATCACAGAATTTTCAAGGCTTTATGACAGCAAGTGACAGTGTGAGAAGCAGCATTTTTTCCTAGTGCCAAGAGAGGCATCTGCTGTGAGGCCCCCTCCTATTCATGAGTTAGAAAGGCTTTCCCCTAAACCTTGAATGTGTTCAGCCTTCTGTGTTGCCATGGACTAGAGCTGCCACAGAAATGATGTCTCAGTGTGGAGTCTTCCATGTTATTGTGCTCCAAAAGACCATCGAGTGTCTTGGTTATTAATTTAATCAAAGGGATTCTGGAAGTTACTCATAGACCCTGCAGGACTAGCTCTAAAAAGGGTAATTTGGTGAGAAGCTACTCTTCAACATCATGATTCTCCTTTTCCATCTAAAAAATGTTTTATTAAGTAGATGTGCTGAGCTCTCTATGGTAGTTTGTTTGGTTGTTTGATAGAATGTGAATTAAAATTTAAAAGGCATTTAGAAACATTTCGTGTAACCAAAGCACTAGATGTATGTTTCACTAGGGCGAGACCTATCTATTCCACATATCTTAACCATGAGCTGTCTGATACATTTATTCAAGTGCACAGTGAATGACACATGGATGAACAAAAGAATAATCTGAACAGCAAGAAGTCAGATAATAGAGACTGGATAGGGCCCTTAGGAAAAAGTCATTATAAACTTGTCTGACCGTTAGAGTTACCTGGCCACTTGTTAAAAATATAGATGATCTGGTCTCCACTCTTGATTGGAATCCATAATTCAAACAAACTATTATGGTGATTCTTTTATTTCAAAGTGCATGATTCAGTGGTTTTCAGTATATTCACAAGGTTGTATAACTCTCACCACTAACAAATTCAAGAACATCTTCATCACCCCCAAAAGGAAACCCCATACTCATTAAGAAGCCATTCTCCATTCCCCCTCCCCCAGCCTCTGACAACCATTGATCTCCTTTCAGTGTCTATATATTTGTCTATTCTGGACATTTGATATAAATGGAATAATACAGTTTGTGGCCTTCTGTTTCTGGCTTCTTTCAATGAACATAATTAACATAATGTATTCAAGGTTAATTTTTACCAAAGCATGTATCAGTACTTCATTCCTGTTTATTGGTTGAATAAGTTTTTATTATATGGACATGCTGCATTTTGATTATTCATTCACCAGTTGATGGACATTTGGGTTTTTTTCTATTTTGGGACTATTATGAATAATTCTGCTATGGACCTTTGTTGAGTATATACCTGTTTTCAATTCTCCTGCAACGTGTAGTGATAGCAGGCAACAATCAAAGATCTGGAGTGGGGGAAACAGATGCAGGATTTGGGGAAAAGACATGTGAAAGCTCACACAAGGAATCAATGGCAGAGTTGAGTCCAGAGCCCAGACCTCCTGACTCCAAAAGGGACAGGACTTTTGGAGTCCAAAAGGGACTCCTGACTCCTCCAAAGGGACAGGACTCTGTCCGTTTGCTGAAGTGTTCATCCCAGTCAGAAATCTGTGCAAACCTTTCAGAGATGTTTCTTCCAGGGATTTGGAGGAGGGTACAGGGTGAGCTGCCATATCTAAACCATCTGTAATCAGTGAGGTCCTGACAGCAACTGGGTTGAGTAACTGCTTCTACGCAACAGTAACAACCCATTGGAAGAGAATGTATAGCTTCTTGGGGACCCTCATTTATTTAACATGGGTTGAAGAGTGAATAATGTAACTATTGACTCATCTACTTGGAGGAAGTTAAAGTCACTTCCATTTCTTTGTCAGATACCCCAGAGCAGCATTGAGCACTCGTTTTCTCAGAAACACTCTCTACTTAGCTGACTGCTATCATTGCTGAACTTGAACATTTGAAAGAGAAACAGTCTGTGAACAGGCACCAATTTTTCAGTGCAACATGACTTGCAGGGGAAAATGTCCACTGGGGACTTATTTTCTAGGCACCAAATACTGATTGAAGATGTAGTTAACTATGTATGAAATTTTAGCTCCCTCAATTAATTGGGGGCACTAAATTATGGCTGCTCCAAAAAACCAGAAAAGACTTTATGAAAATTGAACCTCTTAAAGGGAATTTTCCCAGGTTAAGAGCAATAAACTACAGCAGCCTGCAATGATGATGACCTTTAGCAAGAACAGCTAACTTCCTTTTCAGTTGAAAAGGTATCAGAAGGCTAAATTTGAGGCTGTGCAAAAAGAGCTGGAAAAAGCCAATTCAGTTAGGCTAGACCAACTATCAGTCCTAAAATAAAATTGCACTGTGTCAGCATCAAGAATATTAAACATTGTCCTCTTTCATTCGTTTTAAAAAGATATCTGACTGCTCTGGTCTGAATGTTTGTGTCGCCCCATAATTCATATGTTGAGACCCTAACCCCCAAGGTGATGGTATTAGGAGGTGGAGCCTTTGGAGACATGATTAGGTCATGAAGGCAGGGCCCTCATGATTGGGATTAGTGTCCTTATTAAAGAAACCTCAGAGAACTAGCCAGCCCCTCCTGCCATATGAGGAAATAGCTAGAAGGTGCCAGAAAGTGGGCTCTCACTGGATGCTGAATCTGTGGGTCCATTGTTCTTGGACTTCTTAGCTCCCAGAACTATGATAAATAAATTTCTGTTGTTTAGTAGCTACCTAGTTTATGGTATTTTGTTATAGCAGCCTGGACAGACTAAGATGCTATTAATAAATATGTTTTCTGTGCTTCTCTTTCTGAAAGCAATAAATCTATAGATTGAACAAACACCTAGAACAGATCAGGCACTCAACAGATGCTTTGAATGAATGAATGGATGATAAGGTTTAACAAGGAAATAGACCTTATCCTTAAAAGCTTGCAATGGGCATAAATGAATTCTAGAAAGATTAGAAAGTGTCGGTAATTGAGGTCACGGCAATGGGAAAAAAAAAAGGAAAGGAATTATAAGTTCCAAAGATAAACACTAAAACATGAGAATGGTGTCAGGATCAGAAAGACATCTCAGAACATACCGATCTTGGGTCTTGAGCTGGGCTTCAGATAAATAATGGTAATGTGAGAATCTTGTATGACAAAAAGGTATTCAGTTATTATCTGCTTAATATGAATAAGAATAGGAATAAGGAGAAGAATAAGGAGAAGGAGAAGAACAAGAGGAGGAGGAAAAGTAGGAGGAAAAATAATAGAATGGAATCGACAGAAAGAATGGAAGAAAGAGCAAAAGCAAAGGAACATGAAGAGGAATGAAGGGATTGTGTCCAGGAGGTCAAAATAATGCAGGCACTCTTTTTAATTTCATCATCCTCTGCTGTCAGGAACTGCTTGGCATCCAGACCTTAGTTTGTAAACTTTCCCTGAGCCAAGTTCATTTCCTGAGCCCACTTGAGGGTTCTATCCCATCAACCCTTGAAGCCTTGTTCTGGCGTTAGGCAGAATGCAGAGCCTCTATCTTAAAAAAAATATTTACTCAAATGTTACTCCCAGTTACTTGCATGCTGCTCAGCCCTCATACTTTTGTATTTCAGATCCATAATCTGGAAATGTGAAGAGGTGACTTCTTTTGTTGAGTTCATTGAGGTTTGTTGGTTTGCTTCCTTCTGCCCATCTGCTCAGAGTGGAGGAAGTTCCGATTGCCAGTATCTCACTTCCATGTTCCTCAGGACTTTGTCCCTACCAGGGTGCTTATTTAGGCCTCTAGAACTCACCTATTTCCCCCATGTGATCCCTGGGAAAGTTGCCACTTCACAATACTGAGTTTTTGTCTGGGTTTCAGCCCTCTGCCTCAAGATGTGGACTTCCCACCTGGACCAATGGTAACTGGCAAGACAAATTCTATACAAATTCATCTCCTAGTTAGGGTCCTTAACTGTGTGGTCCTTAACGTAAGGTGAACTCGGTTGGTCTCCTTTCTGCTCACATTGTAGTCTGCCACGTAAGCTCTCTGAATTATCTCATAACTTATCTAAGGATGTGAGCAGTTAATCACACTTCTGAAAGTTTCATTCCTTGACTAAATATTCATCAAGCACTTACTATGTGCCAGGAACTAGGATATGAGACAAACAGAGCTTCCAGTCTGAGGCATTTTATCAGTAAACTCAAGAGCATCCCTGTGCTGTTCCATCAGCAGCTCTACCCCTGGCAGTTTCTTGGAGGATACTGAGTCCTCACTTTGGACCCCCTTCATCAGACTGAGATTATAGCTGAGGAACCTGCCTAACAAACTGACCACATTCAAAAGAGGCAAGACAAAGGAAACCCTTTCCATTCAAAGCTTCTGCCAGGTGTTTGTGTAGCTAAGTGGTGGCTATTAAAAGTCCAACAACCCAGTAATGGCTCCCATTTCTTATGCACCTACAGGCCCCCTGGGCACAGCCTTGAAAGCATTAAAATGAACAAAGGGGAACTGACAAAGCACTGCATAGCAGAGTAAATTGCTACCTCCAGTAGGTCCTGAGTCAGCTGGACCCATCGCTGTGGAGTCAGGAAGTGTTTCTTTCCTTTAAAAAGGACTCAGACAACTCTGTTTGGAGAATTTATATTTGTCTTTTGGGGCTGCACAGATGTTCGTATGGAGGCCTTGTCTCTTCCTAATAATTTCCCATTGGATCACCTGGAAAGAGAAGTCTTGTAAAGGAGCCCTTCCCAGCAGGAAGATAGGGAAGGGACTTAGGAATGTCAAAGCCTTATTCGAGGTTCTTGGGGAAGGAATGGATTCTTCTAAGGACCCTCCCTAAAGCTGAGTGGGAATCTGCACAGAGAAGGTGTGAAGGTGAGGATGTTCTCTGTGAAGACTGGGGCTGTGCAGGGCTCTAGGCCCTGGACAATAAAAATTATTAAGCACTGGAGTGAACCCATAAGTGGATTTCCTGTGAGAGCATGTGTGTTCACCCCCTGGACTATGGAAATGGTCCATAGGAATTGCAGGCTGCAAAATGAAGTGGAAATGGGAGAAGCAAGAAGGCATAAGCAAGACAGAGTAGCGGTGGCCTCTGAAATAGACTGACTCTTACCTTTCCAAATATGCCCCGTAAAAGATACTCTGTTTACAGAGCTTGAGGCATGTGTTACTGAGTATAGTGACATATCTGTGAAATGCTGTATTTAGCAGTGTGGGCGCATGTATTGCTTTCTTTAGTGGCATATTTGAAACTATGCTTCACACAGCTAGGTGCATGAATGACTCACTACAGTGATATCTGCATGAAACACTGTTTAGCAACACATACTACATGTAGACTTCTTTAGGGATGCATGCTGAAAGTATTTTAACAGAGTAAGGTGTGTGAATAACTCACTATAGTAACATCTGTGTGACACACTATGTTGAACAGTAGAAAAATACTTTTCTACATGTACTACATTAAATGATGAATGTTAGAACTCAGTTAACAGAGCTTGGTGTGTGTGTGTTACTGAGTATGATGATATCTTTGAATCCTCATGTTTAGCAGTGTGTGGCATATGTATTACTTTGTTTAGTTATATATGTTGAAACACTGTGTTTAACTGTTAGAGAAAGATAGAACAAGACAGTCCAGGATTGGAGGAGCTGTAATTTCAGGGTTACACAAAATTACTATAATCGTGATACAGGAGATAGAGATATGTACAGTGGACCGTGGGCACATCCACCAGGCAGACCTAACCATGTCTAGGGCAGCTGGCATTATAAAAGGACCTCTTTGAGGAAAGAACATTGAAACTGCACCTGACAGAATGAATAAGAGCACCTGTTTACTGGGCAATTGCTCCATGCCAGGTGTTATTTGAAGGGCTTTACATGACTGAACCCACTTAATCCTCACAAAAGCCATTTATCGCCATTGCAGAAATGGAGAAACTGAGGCATACAGCAAATTTAGGTAATTCTCCAAGATTGTGCAGCTGCAAAGCCTGTCCTTGTCACCACTATGGTATAACATCTATTAAAGAAAAAAAAAGAAATTAACTTACACAGAGGTGGAGAAAGAGTGTTTCAGGAACAATAAATGAGGTCTGAAGGAGAGAGTTTATGGTATGGTCAAGGAACTGAAAAAAGGCTGGTGTGACAGGAGTGGAGGGCACCAGGAAGAACCCTGTGAGATAAAAAATAAAGCTTGAGAGGACCACAGTGGTTCACTCATTCAAAGCTTTGTGAGTTGTGGATTTATCTTCAAGCAATGAGAAGCCCTCAAATAGTTTTGAGCAGGGAAAAGTCATAATTGTTTTAGTGAGAAATTGTAGGATTCAAGAGAAATTTTACCTTTGAAATCAATTACAACTTGGTGATAAATTGGGTGTTTGGGTATGAAGAGGAAAAAGTAACAATGCCGTGCAGGTTTTTTCACAGGAACAATCTTGTACGTGGTGATGCATTCTACTAACTAGGGATTACTGGAGGAGACACAGGTTGGAGAAAGGGTGTGGGAAACTTATGAGCTTGGTTTCAAGCATTCATCTTTTGGTGTGCTCATGACACATTGAGTCCCTTGGATTTACATTATCTATATGCCAATGGCTCCCACCTTATTGATATCTGTCTGTTAAAATTTAATGCATCCAAAGAAGCATAACTTAATCTTTTTCATTCCCACAGAAATGAACAGCTTCTCCTCATCTTCCCCATTACAGTAAATGGTACCACCATCTATCTATCTGGGTGCTCCAGCTGAAAACCTATGACTCTCCTCTCTCTCTCTTGCTCCTCACATCCAATCTATCAGTAGTTCTGGCAGCTCTTTCTTCAAAATGCATCCACGGTCCAAACACTTCTGTTCACCACCTCTACTGTAATCCCTCTAGCTCTAGTCACTGTCCTCTCTCACTTGAACAACTGCCCCAGCCCCCTACTTGGGCTTCCTGCTTCTACTCTCACTCCACTAGAGGTTTTTATCATCAGTGCAGCCAGAATGATCTTTCAAAAATGTAAATAAAATCATATCTTTCTGTTTCTCAGAACTCTTCAAAGACTTCCCTCTGCACTCAGATTTAAATCCAAAGACCTTAACAGACCCAACTAGGCATAACCTGACCCTGCCTGTTTCTCCAAGCTCAGCTCCCACCACTCTGACCCTCACTTACTCTTCTTGTTTTCCCTAGAACTCCTCCAGCTCATTTATCCCTTAGGGCCATTATATTTTCTCTTCCCTTGGCCTGGAACACTCTCCCTTCCAGATATTCTTGTGCCTTGCTATCATATTTCATTCATGGCTTTGTTCAAATGCCACCTTTTCAGAAATCATGTCTTTCATCATCCTATCTCAAGTAGCACTACCTATCACTCATTATTCCATTTACTTCATTTTATTTTCCTTCCTAGTATTTCTTATCACCTCAAATTATGTTATTTATTTCTTTGTTATTATTCTCCATGAGAATATACCTCCTTGAGGGCAGGGGCTCTATCTCATTCAGTAATGTATGCCCAGTGCCCAGAACAGGATTGGGTATATAATAGACTTTCATGAACTCTTGGCTAAACATATTACTAAATGTTTTACTTGACGTCTGTTGGTTTGTTTATCCCCAAATTGTCCTTAATTTCTGTGAATTGCCCTTCTGCTGCCCACTTCCCATCACTAAATTAGCTGCAGAGACCCTACACACAGTGATATAGTCAGGGAGCTGGGACCTATCCTAGGCTGAAACAATCGACATTCTTTCCTAGCATTTGAGACACAGGGCTGATAAAGAGGAGTCACACTCTCTTCTGCCAGATAAAACAGAGGACTTGGAAATTCAAAAGATGGCAGTGACTTGTTCTGAAATGTTGACTAGGAGCAGAAACATTCAGGTACAAGCAAAGGGAAATCACGAAGTAGATGCACACAGAGAGGAAAACAGCACTTGATGGACAGAGTCCTTCTTGGGTTCTAGTTTTCTTGGTTCCAGTTCAATTCTGGCAGATATCCCAGACTCTAGCTTTCTCAAGACAACTTAATAATCTGGAAAACAAATTATGTTATATCCATAAATCATTTGAGTTAGATTTGTATTATTTGCAACCAGGAATCCCAACTTAAATAGATTTGGAAGTCAAAAGAGAGGTCTGAGCTAGACGTATCATTTGGCGAGTTAATTGGCATATAGATGGTTTGGTGCAAACAGTCAGAACTCACCATAATCAGCTCTCTCCTCCTTCCTTGGCACATAATATGACTTCTCAGCCTCCTTTAAAGTGAATTCAAACAATATATCTAGTTTTGGCTGTGAAAGTGACACATGTCACTGTAAAGTTGGAAGCAGTTAAGGGGGGAGTGGGAGTTTTCCATGTTTGAAATTCCCTGATGTAGTGGACACTGAGGCCATATCATGAGACTGGGACATGATAAAATGTTATCCAGTGTCCCTGCATAGGCCACGAGTGTGAAATAAATTGTTTTTCTTTTTTTCAATCTCTGATATTTCAGGACTAATTTCTGACCATAGTATAACAGCTCATCCTGACTAAAGCAGGTGGTAATTGAAGTTATGGGAGGGTCTAGAACAGGGCCATAAGAACATTGGTAACTAAAGTTCAGGTAGAGGTGGACTGGGCAATGAAGATTATGCAAGATCTGATAAAGTGGTAGGAAGAAAACCAAGATCACAGAAAGTCCTAAAATCAATGGCAGTGAGGGGTTATGGACGAGGGCATGCCCAAGAAGCCATGGAAATTCTGCTGAATGGTTAAATAATATGAAGACAGAAGAGTGTGTGTTGGATCCTGCAACATTTTAATTATTGGTGACTTTGACAAGTTTGGAAGAATCTGAAGAATAAATGGGGAGGAAAGGAAATGGCTGTAATGTGTACAGATTATTTGTTCAGTTGTTATGTTGCAGCAAATACATAAGGCAATAGTTGGAAGAGTATGTGGGAGTTTTGTGTTTTTAAGATGAAAAGCACTTTAGAATTCTGATAGAAAGACTCAAGGAGCAATAGATAATATCATTAGCTAACATATACTGGACACTGGCTAAGTACTTTTCATGTATAATCTAATTTAAGCTTCATAGCAACCCTATAAGATGATACATTCATTGTCCCCACTTTACAATTGAGGACATGGTGGTGCCGAGAGGTTAAGAGGCTTACCCACTGTTCCACAGTTGGTAAGTGACAAAACCAGTGTGCAAACCCAGGCAGTAAGAGCCCTTGCTTTCACCTTCTCTGATCCAGAGATGAGGTGGTTAAAGAGACAGGTGTGGGGGTTAGAAGTGGTGCTCTCTTGGGTACTGGTCTTTGATACAGCACACCTCTTCATGGTAACAGCAGGTGAGGAGTGGATGGGAAAGAGACACACATATGGACTGGGGTGGTGAACTGTTGAGGGAGGATCAACAGATGTTCTGATGGCATCTGTTTTCTCTGTAATGTGACAGGCTAGGTGATGCTTAGACAGAAAGTGTGAAGCAGGGCAAGGTGCTTGAGGAGGGTAAAAAGATTAAAAACAGTGGGTACAGCGGGTGAAGGAGTAAGCTGAGTTAAGGACCCATTTGAGGTTGGTAACCAGGAATTTAAAGAGGAACCAACCTGCCTGGTTGCATAAATTTCTCTAGCAATGAGCAGTTGTGGATAGAATAATAGCAGCTAACTTAATTGAATACTTAGCATGTGTGAGGCATTGTGCTAACCACTTTACATGTGTTACCTCATTAAATGCACTCAATAACTATGAAATAGGTTCAAGTGCTGGTTTGAAGAAGTCTGCTAACTCATATTATTTCAGCTGGAGCTAGGCTTTTATTTTTTTATCCCTCATATCTATACATCATCAGCCATCAAATCTTGCTGGTTCTTTCCTGACACTTTCTTGGTCTTGCATCTTCTCCTTTTCATTCTCATTGGCTCTCCTTTGGCCAGGCCTTTCTGACATCAAGCCTAAATGACAGCAGCTGGCCTCCTCACTGGCCCTTCCCTTGTCAGACTTGGTGATGTAGTTTGGCTGTGTCCCCACCCAGATCTCATCTTGAATTCCCATGTGTTGTGGAAGGGACCAAGTGGGAGGTAATTGAATCCTGGGGACAGGTCTTTCTTGTGCTGTTCTCCTGGTAGTCTCACAAGACTTGATGGTTATTATAAGCAGGAGTTTTCCTGCACAAGCTCTCTTTGCTTGCTGCCATCCATGTAAGAAGTGACTTTCTCCTCCCTGTCTTCTGCCATGATTGTGAAGCTTCCCAGGCCACGTGGAACTGTAAATCCAATTAAACCTCTTCCTTTTGTAAATTGCCCAGTCTCAGGTATGTCTTTATCAGCAACATGAAAACGGACTAATACACTTGGTATGCTCCTGTTTATCTTTCCCATGGCTACAAGAATTATCTATTTTAAAAGCAGGTTGATTTTCTTTCTCCCAAGCTCAAGAACCCACAAGACTTCCCACTACACCTCAAGTCAAGATCCAATTCTCCAGGTTAAGATTTAAGACCCCCCATCAACTGATTTAGTTTTTTAACAATGTTATTCATTATTCCATGCTGTATTTTTGCATAAGGGTTTCTAAAAGCAAAGATCACTCATTATTCTGAATCTTATGGACTGCATGCTTTTATCCTATTTTACGGCCTTCATATAAACTTTTGTATGGAAAACAGCCTCTAATTGAAGAATCAAGTCTAGATCTCTCTCCCAAGTTTTGGTTTGGTATATTTCAATGTGTTTATGTACTTACAACTCAAAATGTCCAAATTTGACATCATCTTCTCTCTAAAACCCCTATGCCTGTCCCAATATACTATAATTATGTTCAAACAATGAGCAAACCATTTAAGTGTAAAGTTCAATGAATATTTGCATGTGTGTACACCCATGTTACCACTCCCCCTCTCAAGATGTGGAATATTTTTAGTGCCCCAAAGGCTCCCTAGTGCTCCTTCTCAGTCAGTACCAACATCTAAAGACAACCACTCTTTTGACATCTATAACCTTTTACTAGTTGTGCCTGCTTAGATAAATGGGATCATATTGTAGGTGCTCATTTGTCGTTCATAAACATTATATCTGTGAGATGTATCTATGTTAATTTATCTCTCAGTTATTTGTTACTTTGTATTTATCTGTAGTATTTTATTTTATGAATATACCACAACTTGTTTATCCATTCTACTGTTGATGGAGATTTGCATTTTTCCAGTTGGGGCTCATAAGAATGACATCAATATTTTTATACACGTCTTTTGGTAAACATAGTCCTCTATTTATCCCAGAAGTTGAACTTTTGAGTCACAGGGTAGGTATATGTTTAACTTTACTAGATGTTGCTGATCAGTTTTCCAAACTGGTAATACCAATTTGTACTCCTACCAGCAGTGTACGAGGCATCTAATTGTTCTACATCTTTGCCAAAGCTTGATATTGTTAGCCTTCTTAATATTAGCCATTCTGCTGGGAGTGTAGTGATATCTCATTGTGGTTTTAATGTAAATTTCCCTCATTACCAGTAATGTTGAGCATCTTTTCATATGCTTATTGGCCATTTAGAAATCCTTTTGTGAAGTGATTGTTCAACTCTTTTACCCAAATTTTAAATTGGGTTGGTTTTTTCTTCTTGATGTATATAATTTCTTTATGTATTCTAGATATGAGTTCCAATCATCTTCTCCTAGTCCTTGCTTTGCCTTTTCACTCTATGATGGTATCGTTTGACAAATAGAAGTTCCTAATTTTAATAAAGTCAATGTATGTATTTTTATTAAAATTTCATTTTCTAGTGCTTTTTGTTTTCCGTTTAAGAAATTCTTGACTATCCCCATCCCTACTTTAACTTCTCCCCCTGCTTCAACTCCCAGACAACTAAATTAGTCACCAATTCCTGTAAACTATGTCTCCAAAAGATATTTCAAATATGCTCACGTTTTCCATATTCACCTTTAAAATCATAGATCAGGTTACCATTATCTCTCACCTAAGCTGCTGCACCAGTCTCCTAACTGTGCTCCCTATCACAAGAATACTCTCTACTCTATTTTCCTCATTGAAGCCATAGTGATGTTTCTAAAATGCAAATTTGACCATGCCACTTCCTTGTTGAAAACCCATCAATACTTATCCACTTCTATTGAGGCAAAGTCTAAATTCATACAGACACATTTAATATGTTAACAGTTCTTCATGCTCCGGTTCTTTCTTGCCTCTCCTGCTTCATCTATCTTCTAACCCTATTCTCACAACTCTTTCACCAACCATATTGATTTTCTTCATTCTTTGAATGTGCTACATACATTCTGTCTTTCAGGGCTTTATGCATGCTGTTCCCTTTTCTGGAATACCTTACTTCAATACTCTATCAAAAAGGGGCTAATTTGTACTCATCCTTGCTAGATTACCATAGGATTTTCCTCCTTACATCACCATGAGGGGTCTAGATGACCCTTCAAAGGGCTCTTCTAACACTGAATCTACCCTCATTACACTCCCTTGTATCTACCCTCATTACACTCCTTTGTAAACATCAGTTTATGTGTCTGTTTTCTCCACCAGACAGTGAACGCCTTCAGGGCAAGGACTGTGCCTGATTCTGTATCTCCAGCTTCGTCCATAGTGTTTGGTACACAGTAAGTGCCCAGTAAATAATAACTAACTAAATAAATAAATAAATAAACAAACAGTAAATGGATGAGTCAGTACCTAGGCAGTTTTCTCTAGTTTACGGAGTCTTGTGTCTTGCTAATCCTCTAATAGGAATTGGCTGCTGTCACTAGCACCAAGACTATAGTTGCCAATTGTATCCAGGGAATCTAATATCTTTTTCTTAAAGCTGAGAGGAAACTAATACAGCCTTAACCTGCAGGACCCCCAGGAAGCCACTAAAGGCTCCTTGGTAGAAAGAGGTCATTAATGTGAGAAATTAAAGATGAAACTGGCCAGAGATGGAGAGTGGGTTGTTGAAGAACATTTGTGAAAGTGCTGAGGACACTAGATAACTCCAGGAAGGAGCCTACTCAGGAAATAAAGAGATGAGGGCAAATACACATGATGTTCTGTTCAGGGAAATGTCAGAACATGGTGACAGATGGGTTGTGAAGAACAAAGCATACTTAGGAGCCAAAAGTTACTCTCCAAAGAAAATATTTTATTTCTTTTCCCTACCAAGAGGTCTAGCTCCTTTAACTGTTAGATAGCCCATAATTTAATACTACATATGGAAACAAGACAATATGGAAACCTTTGGGCTTACACATTCAGTCCCCAGAGCATCCTAGCCTTTGTTGGCAAGAGGAAATCAGTGGGCCATTGGTCCTGAGTAGAATGAAGAAATGTCTGCAACAGTAATGCTTCAACATAGCAATCACAATAACCAGGTGAATATTTTCATTGAAATGGACTCTTTCCTGTAGTGTACATATTTGAGAGTGTAAAACATAATAAAAGTGAGGATTCATTGCCAGCCTCATTCACTGTTAACACCACACTTTGTTTATTCTTTAATTCAACAAATACTTATTGAACATTTACTATGAGCTGGGCACTGTTTTTGGTATTATAGATACTATAGTAGACAAGATAAAGTCTTGTAAAACCTACATTTAGATAGACAAAAAAGCCCCAAGCAAGTAAACTCAAAAGATAATTTTGGAAATTGATAAGTACTTAGAGGAAAGGAGAGTAGACAAAGGAAATTAGGATGCTTTCAGCTATATGTAGTAGAAACTCCAACTCAAAATCATTTAAGGAATAAAGTCCAGAGGTAAAGTAGGCTCCAGAATTGGTTCAATAATGACTCAACAATATCAAGGATCCAAGCAGTCTCCACCACTGCTCTGTCATCTTTGAAACTGACTTCATCCTCAGCCTGGGAGGAAGATGCTGCAGCATTTTAGATATCACCTGAAGATACAACAAACTCATTTTTCTTCTGGACCTTTCACAAAACAGGGGAAACTTTATTGTGATGCTAACGAAGATTAATCAAGCTTTAGGGTCCCTCACTTGAACAGGCTCCTTTCAAAGCTCTAGGTAGGGCCTAGCAATGTATTCACAAGGTCATAGGTTTTCATAAAATTTGAAAAGATAAGATTTTAACCACTTTCAGTTAAAGCCACTCTCTCTACTCCAAACTCTGTTCTGTTACATTTTCCCTTGGGTCAGGTTGCACTGGGAATTTTAGGGAAATGAAGGTGCTGGACAGAGATCATAGCACAGTATTATTTTACCATGCCTGATACCAGAAATATGTGGAATTGGAAAACAAACAAAGTTTGGAACAATCAAAGCCAGAAGCTTTGGGGAAATTTTGGTTTTCATTCAAACTTACCAAAACCGAAATTTTCTCCTATATCAGCATCATAATTATAAACATCCAATAGAAAGACTTGGGTTTTTTGATATTCCACTTAATAAAAAGGAGTGAATCACATAAACATATTGGAGAAAAAACTTAAATTTCTTTGTAATTTGCTATGAAATAATGACACAGACAATGAATATAAAACTGAGTTTGCCATTTGTAGGAGGTCATTCCACAAACTGGTTTATAAGTGTCTTAATTCAAAGAGTAATCTTTGCACAAGAAGACCTGAAAAACCTTTTTTCAACATTTATGAAAGAAATTTGATAAAGGTTTTCCCCAAATTTGACAATTCTAAAAATCTATCTGATAGTAATAACATCAAGTTCTGATGCTCAAAGAAATGCGTCTAAATTACCAATGTTAAAAAAATAAAATTTTAATCAACCATGTTAGAGGAAACACTAATTTATCATTCTGTGGAAAATATTACAAAATCATTGTCATTAAAAGAGGTGATCAAAGAATATCAGCCAAAAATGTCTAGGGGAAAAAAATATATAACAGTCTGCAAGGCAGCTGATAAAAACAATGTGTTGCTTTGCTTAACCTGTGATGTCAGATTTTTAAAAGTTATAACTTATGATTTATGTTCTCATTTTGAGTATGAAATCCCATAAACAATTTTATATTTGCAATTTTGAATTGCTTTTATCAAAGAGTACTCCCCTCAAACTGTGAAAGCGTTCGTTCCCACATGATCTAGATCTACTCCTACTCAAATAAATGAGAGGAAAGCCTTACCAGAAATTCTGCAACAGGCTTCTCCTAATGTCTCATTATATCCATCTTTTACTCATGTCTCTACCCATTCAGCTGAATGTGCCAAGAGAAAACCTTACCATGGTAAGGACCGGTCTCACTTGAAATTAATGGCCATTGCCTTAGGTGAACTCTTAATGCTGCCTTGCAATCATATTTCCTGACTCCATTCTTTCTTCTATTCTTCTGCAAAAGTCTTTTATACCTCCTGTGATGATTAATTGTATGTGACAACTTGACAGTCTAAGGTATGTCCAGAAACATTATTTCTGGGTGTGTCTGTGAGAGTGTTTCTGGAAGATATTAGCCTTTGAATCATTAGACTGAGTAAAGACCTGCCCTCCCCAGTGTGGGTGGTCATCACGCAGTCTGTTGAGTGCCTGAATAGAACACAAAGGTCATGGAAGGAGGAATTTGTTCTTTCTCTTTTTGAGCTGAAATGTTCATCTTCTCCTATTCTTAGACATTGGAGCTTTTGGTTTTCAGGCCTCCAGACTCTAGAACTTAATCCAGCAGGTCCCCTGGTTCTCAGGCCTTTGGACACAGACTAAATTACACCACTGACTTTCTTGGTTCTCCAGCCTGCAGATGGCAGATCATGGGACTTCCAGACTCCATAATTACATGAGCCAACTCCCATAATAAATCTCTACATCTCCTCCCCCCACCACACACATATACTATATAATACATAATATATATACAACTTATATATATATATACACTACATATATACACACATATATTATTTATATATAGATATTATTTGATATACACATATATAAAAATAAATTATTGGTACTATTTCTCTGGAGAACCTTGACTAATATACCTTTTTTTCTTTCCTCATACTTTGAACTCTTCCTCCTCCACCTTACTATCAGTTGATGATCTTGCTTCCTATTTCAGTAAGAAAATAGAAGAAACCTTCCATGAGCTCACACCTACTTGCATTTGCACACAGCCTGCCTTCCCTCCACTTTCTATGAAGGTACTGTGCAGTACACTTCATCACCCCTCAGTTAACCAAGGACTTCGTTCTAATAAATCTCTTTCTTCTCCATCATCAAGTTTTTCTTCTGTCATGGATTGTTCTCATGAGTGTATAAATGTGCTGTTATTTCTTTTATCATGTCAGAATTAAATGAAATAAAACTCTTGACTCATATTTCCCCTTTAGCTACTACCCAAGTTCTCTCCTTCTGTTTATAGCAAAACACTTGAAAGATTAACCTATGTTCACAGTCTTCAAGTTCTTTTTCTCTAGTTTTCTTTTCCACCCATTCTGATCAGGCTCACACTACCTGCAATCCCAAATGATCATGACTTCCATGTGACTAAATCCGGTGCTCATTACTCCATTTTGGTTGGCCCTTCTGTAGCCATTGACACAAATGATCATTCTATCCTCCCTAACACAGTTTCTTCATTTGACTTTCATGAAGTCATATTTTTAGGGTTTTCTTCCTACTTTTCTGACTATTCCTTGCATGTCACCTTTGCTGGTTCTCCTCTTCTTTTGCAGATTTCAGCTTAACATCTTATTTCTTATTTCACTTTTCTTTTTTTTTTTTTCTCTACAGTAAGTCTCATGATTATATCATCCAGTCTCAAGACTTAGATCATCTATATGCTTTTGACTCTCAAATTTATAATTCCAATCTGGACCTCTCCCTTAAACCTTTATAATCAACTGCCTATTTGATATCTCCATCTGTATGTCTAACAGGCATCTCAAACTTAAAAGTTCCAAATTCAACTCCTGACCACCCCCCAACCAGCTTATCCTGCCATCTGTCTAATCCAGTTAACAGCAACTCCATTCTTTCAGTTTCTCAGGGAAAAGAATATTTGTATCTTCCAGGATTTCTCTCTCTTTTTGTTTATACTTCATATTCAATTTACCAAGAAATTCTATCAATCGTACCTTAAAAATATATTCAGAATCATACATCTTCTCACCACTTCACTGTCACCATCTCTCACCCTGATTGTGCCTTAAAAATATATACAGAAACATACAACTTCTCACCAATTCACTGTGACCATCTCTCACCTGGATTATTGCAATAATTAAGCTGCTCTCCCTATTTCTGCCTTAGCTCCTTGCCTGTTCCCCCTACTACAATGTAAACTACATGAGGGCAGATTTTTAAAATTTGCTTTGTTTATTGCTGTATCCCCAGGACATAGAAGTGTATGGTTTATAGAAGGTGCTAGGATTTGAATGTGTCCCTGCAAAATTCATGTGCTGCCAATGTGATGGCATTAAGAGATGTGGCATTTAAGGGGTGAATAGGCCACGAGGGCTCCTCCCTTGTGAGTGGGATTAGGTGCTCTTTATAAAAGGGCTTGATGGAGGGAGTTTACCCCCTTTACCTTTCTACTTTTTGCCGTATGAATACATAGCGCTCCTCCTCCAGAGGATGCAGCATTCAGGGCACCATCTTGGAAACAGAGACCAGACCATCACCAGACAACTAAACCTGTTGGTACCTTGATCTTGAACTTCCTGGCATCTAGAACTGTGAGAAATAAATGTCGACTGTTTATAAATCACCCGGTCTGTAGTATTTTATTATAGCAGCACAAACAAAGGCAGAAGGTATGCAGAACACATCTGTTGCGTGAGTGAATGCATTGTCTAGAGTTGGGTCTCATGTCCATTCCTCAACCAACAGTTAGCAAGTAAAATACAGTTACCTGTATACTAAGCATGCCCATTCTTGCAACTATGGCAGCATCAGATTCCTTTCAGACACAGAGTTGAATGGGAGACAGTTAAACACATGAACACAAGCAGTGTCCCATTTAGGCAGGAAGAGGGAATTCATGCTATGTAGTCAATTAACAGTGTCTACCATGTAGGATGAGGAGATAGGGTAATAGAAAGGATGCTTTAAATAAAGTGATAAAGTAAAGTCCTCTCTGAGTGGAAGACATTTTATCTGAGATCTGAAAGATTAGGATGATAATAAGACCTGGGGAAAAGTTTTCCAAGCAGAAGGAAAAAGTCCATGCAAAGGTCTTAAAGCAGATAAGAGATTTTTGTGTTTCAAGTGCTGAAAAGAAAGCGGTTTGACTAGATCCCAGAAAATAAAAGGGAAGAGTGGGATGGGGTGAACTTGAAGAGGAAGGCTATGCCATCTCCAAGCCTTGAATACCAAGATCAGTGATGTGAGGAGACAATAAGAAACCACTGGCAGGGTACAGTGGTTTGATTTGTCTTATGCTCTAAAACACTGACTTTATCTGCCGGGTTGAAAATAGGTTGTAGCAGGACTAGATAAGGAGTGCAAAGACCAAGCTACTGACCTGGTCAGAAATGACACCATCCTCCTTCCTGAAGCTTTATAATAGCCTCTAACTGACTTCACTGCTTCCACACTCTTCCCCTTCCATTGCTCTTTGTATTGATACCTTGGCAACCTTTCTAATTACTTTAGTACTTTCTAACTACTTTAATACTCTGCCCAGTACAGTCAAGGCAATTCCTCACACCCCACTGGCAGAATCAGGTCCAAACTTCTTATATTCCATTTGAAAGGCTGCACACACCTAGAGAAAGGGGTACTTTGTCTAATTTGCAGAACAGTATGAACTGGGGGTGGATCTATTCTCCATATTTTATTTGCTGACTCTAATTCACCGTTTAATCAGCTAAGGCAGCAGCACCCTCCCCCAGAAACAGGACCCTCGTATTGCAAGTTATGTGACTAATGTTCCTCAGAATCATGCAATGTGGTGGTCCTGCCTGAAGTCCCAGGCTGTGCTAGCTACACCTTGTCTGTCTTCCTACAGGCCTGAATAGGCTGAATTATATGAGCCTTCCTACTTGCCTTCCCCCTTTCACTAGAAATTGAATGCCCCTGTGATGTTTTCTCCTCCTCCACCTCCTCCTTCTCCTTCCCCTCTCCATCACCTTTATAACACCAGTATCTTTACCGTGCCTTGCACAAAGTAGGTTGCGAGTATTATTTTTACTTGAACAACTAGGCTAGATTCCCTGGAGTGTAATGATTGACTCCTCTCTGTGTCCAACATAATAAAGGACCTTGCAAAGAGTAACTGCTCACTAAATGCTCCTTACATTGAACCCATTATTTACTCAAAGGCCTCCTGCAAGCCCTGTTGTTATGAATGTAATGGGGATTTGTGTTACAAAGCACTGAACAAGGTCATACCCCAAAGCTAAACTTACACTCTTGCCCCAGTTGAAAGGAGATGCCTTCTGATTATTCCTCTCTAATCACGAAATCTCTCTAAGTACCCTCCAAAAGCAACTGCTCCTGAGAATCACATTCAAACATGGATCCAATTCCAGCTTTGTGGTATCCAGATCCACATTACAAAATACACAAATATATGCCTGAAGATATTTTCCAAAAATTTCCACCCTTAGTAACCTCTCCTCCCCTTAGGAGCTAAGAGGTTTTGGTATCCCTCAAAAATGAGAGATTATTTATGGGAGAACACATGCCTACTTAGAAGAAAATGCTTCAAAAGTATACACAAAACCTCAACCCACCTGCCATTTGTGGTATGGATAGAAATCATCAAATACTATAACATTGATTAAGATATTTTTGTGTGTTTTTGTCAATATTTATATATGTCTTTTGATGCTTGGTGTGATAACATGTTATTATTATTTTTTTAAGTGTAATTTATCAAATTACACCCAGGAAAAGAAAGCTATGGCTCGTACTTGTTATGGGTTGAATTGTGCCAAAAATAATTTGTTAAAACCCTAATACATTTCTCAAAAGAAGACATTCATACAGCCAACAGACACATGAAAAAATGCTCATCATCACTGGTCATCAGAGAAATGCAAATCAAAACCACAACGAGATACCATCTCACACCAGTTAGAATGGCGATCATTCAAAAGTCAGGAAACAACAGGTGCTGGAGAGGATGTGGAGAAATAGGAACACTTTTACACTGTTGGTGGGATTGTAAACTAGTTCAACCATTATGGAAAACAGTATGGCGATTCCTCAAGGATCTAGAACTAGATGTACCATATGACCCAGCCATCCCATTACTGGGTATATACCCAAAGGATTATAAATTATGCTGCTATAAAGACACATGCACACGTATGTTTATTGCAGCACTATTCACAATAGCAAAGACTTGGAATCAACCCAAATGTCCATCAGTGACAGACTGGATTAAGAAAATGTGGCACATATACACCATGGAATACTATGCAGCCATAAAAAAGGATGAGTTTGTGTCCTTTGTAGGGACATGGATGCAGCTGGAAACCATCATTCTCAGCAAACTATCACCAGAACAGAAAACCAAACACCGCATGTTCTCACTCATAGGTGGGAACTGAACAATGAGATCACTTGGACTCGGGAAGGGGAACATCACACACCGGGGCCTATCATGGGGAAGGGGGAGGGGGGAGGGATTGCATTGGGAGTAATACCTGATGTAAATGACGAGTTGATGGGTGCAGCACACCAACAAGGCACAAGTATACATATGTAACAAACCTGCACGTTATGCACATGTACCCTACAACTTAAAGTATAATAATAATAAATAAATTAAAAAAAAAAAACCAACCCTAATCCCAAGTACCTCAGGAATGTCATCTTATTTGGAAATAGGGTCATTGTAGATGTAATTAGTTAAGATGAGGTCATACTGGAGTAGAGTGGGCCCTAATCTAATATGGCTGGTATCCTGATGAGAAGACAGAAATTTGGACAAAAACACAGAGACACACAGTGAGAAGGCCATATAACAATGAAGATAGAGATTGGCGTAATGCAACTACATGCCAAGAAACACCAAGGATTGATGGGCTAGGAGGCAAAGGATTCTCCTCTAGCACCTTCAGAGGAAGCATGGCTCCACTGATCCCTTTATTTCAGACTCTGGCTTCCAGAATTATGTGAGAATAAACTGCTATTGCTTTAAGACACCAAGTTTGCGGTACTTTGTTACAGTAGCTGCAGGAAACTAATAGAGTTCTTCATGCCATTTTAAAGGAACGAAAAGGAAACAAAAAATGACTGAGTAGTAGGGCAGTGCATTTGGAAGAACACTGGGTTAAGTAATCAGATGACCTGAGTTTAACTCTGGCTCTGATGCTAATGTATGATCCTGAACTAGTATAAGGCTCAGTTTCTTCATCTATACGGTGGGAGTGTGGACTGGCCAGCTTACCTTATAAGGCCGTTATCTGTTGTAAAGATCAAGTAAAATAATGTGTGGAAGTCATTTGAAATCTGTAAAATCAATCCAAATGTGAAATATCATTACTACCATTAAAACTAGTAATTTATTTGATTTAAATAAATCCTCAAATAATATCAGTAAATTTTTTTAAATAGCATTTAGAAAAGAAAACCTTCAAAATTGAGGAATGTAGGTCTACTATGAAAGAGAGGAGCCCCAGAGTTCTGATTAAGATGAAGGAAAAATACTTAATTGGTCCCAGGTGTGTGCACGTCTGCCTGCTAAAATATTTTTTTGTTTTTGTTCTTTTGTTAACAATCCAGGATGTAAAAAATTAAGCCCAACAATTTTTTAAAAATATCTGAGATAATTCTTTCAACCCCTTGGCATTGTTAGATGAGAGTAAATTGCTACTACATATAAAAGGTTTCTTTTTCCATTTTGGTGACATTTTCACGAAGATCTTTGATTCTATAGTGAGTTTTGGTCACTTTTACTATTAAGAAAACATATATCAAAATTGCATTTGTTTAAGGTTTCAAGTCTAAATCTATAACACAAAAATAGAAAAGTGAGTCATAATTGGCCAAAGGTACCCCTTAGTTACGGAAAGGGCTAAAATGGAAAGGTGAATCATTTTCTTAAATGACAAAGAAAGAAGACAATCTAGCCCATTTTCATTCTCAAGATCTCTTACTTCCACAACCCCACTCAACACACATGTGCATACAAAAGAGAGGGAGAAAAACACTTTAATGTAGGAACTAAAAATACATCGTAACTGCTTCAGGAACTTCAAGCACTCTGCCTTCCCCTGTGACTCTGGGAATACTCCTATGTCTGAGGACAAAGAACTTTTAGGGGCTTTCTAAATTTAGTATGTTGTGTATACTGGTAAATGATGACTAGATGTTACCACCAAAACCATAGCTTTGGTTTCCACTATTCAAGGCTATTCAACATTTAAGTAACAACTGGGGTAACAAACAGAGGATATCTGTTTGGATAGAATAAGCATCAAATAAACGTTTGTTGCTGCTGTTGATGCCAAAACTAGAAAAGCAAACATGTCCACTGATGATGATGATAATGACGATGATGATAACAATGGCTAAAAATTACTGAGGCCCTATGTGATGGTTAATTTTATGTGTCAGTTTGACTGGGCCATAGGGTGCCCAGATTGAACTTTATTTCTCATATGTCTTCGAGGGCGTTTCTGGATAAGATTAGCAGTTAAATACAGGGATTCAGTAATAAAGAGAATTGCTCTCCTCAATGTGGGTGGGTATAATTCAATCCACTGAGGGTCTGAATAGAACAAAAGGTGGAGGAAGGAGGAATTTGCCAGCCCCTTCTTGCATTTTGTTTTCTGTATCACAGCATGAGCTGGGACATCTCATCTCATCTTCTGCTCTTGGACTAGGAATTACACTATTAGCTCCCATGGTTCTCAAGCCCTTAGACTCAGACTGGAATTATACTACTAGCTCTCTTGGGTTTTTAACTTGCAGACAGCAGATTGGAGGGCTTCTCATCCTACATAATTATGTGAACCAATTCTTCATAAGAAATATATATATATATATACACACACACACATATATATACACACACACGTATATATACACACACACACACATATATATATTTAAATATGCTATTAGTTCTGTTGCTTTGAAGAGCTCTGACTAAAACAGCCTATTATGTTTCAGAAACTGCACTAGGCACTTCATGTGCACTTTACATTGACTTTAATTCAATTTGAGAAGTTTAACACAACTGAGGTTTAGAAATACAAGGTGACTTCCTCAGTGTCACACAAGCCAGGACTCCAGTCCAGGTCTGGGTGGGTCCTAAATCCACTGTGCTCTCAATCAGACAACTTCTGGGTCTGGTTTTGCTTTTTAAAAAATTTCTTTATAAGAAGATAAAAAAAAAATCCATAGTTTTTTATATGTTTATTTGCTCATGAACACGAAATGGTATTGGCTTCATTTTACAGATGAACTAAAGCTCAGAAAGATTAACCAGCTCCACACTACAGCGCTAAAAGTGATGAAGGCAAGGCTTTACCTAGATTTGTCTGTCTCAAAAATCTACATTTTTATTGGCTGATCTCTTTTTAAAAAGGCACAGTAAATTGTTCCCTCCTCTCCCCTCCCCTCTTCTACCCTCCCTTCCCTTCATCACTTCCCTTGCCAGAGCAGGGACTCTCTCCACATAAACAAAAGGAAAACCATCGGACAGTGTATGGTCAATACCTCAATATATTCAGACATCACAGCACCAGAACACCAGTACGTATATTACACAAGAAATTAACATACCAGCCAAAGCCTCAGAAAGACCTTCCCAAGAAGATACATGGAGGCAATAGGTACATCATTGAGGGCCTTAGATGATAACAGAAGATAGTGGAGGTCTTTTTCCATCTTCATTGCAAAGCAACTGCTCAATGATGAGAGTCGTATAGAGTCTTCCAGGAAGTGGTCCAAAGTAATTAGGAGAGCATCAGATACCAATGTTGGAAACAAAGTCATCAGAAAGAGCATCTGGGAGAAATCATATTATGAGTCATTTGGGATCCATTGTTTTGATACTTGACTCAAAAGGAGCCTTTAGGTAGTTTCAAGGTTTTGGATTTCCAAAGCACCCTGAACAGCTGGTCATGTTGAACCTTGACTGGCATCTGTGGTGATTCCACACTTGGCATCCCTCCTATGACTCACCACCATTGACTACATTTTTACGTCAGCCTGTTAGGACAACTTCTTCTCCAGAGTAGGAGAGTTGAGGGTTTCCAGGTACAATATCACATGTAACTTCCAGTGAAAATCTTAAATATTTCCTCTGCAGCTATCATTGCCTTAACCAAAACACAATTTTCCTTTAAAATGTCATTGTTTAGCAATACTCTTCAGTGAAGTCTGCTCACTTTTCCACAGTACTCACTCCTCAGGATAACATATAAGCTATCTCTCTCCATGCTCCCCAGCATAACTTCCATAAATCTTCTTTAGCAACCCCTCTGTCCCTGAAGCCTATGCCATCTGGTTAGTCTTACCTCTTCTCATCTTCTGCATTGTTAAATAAAAAAAATACTGAGTATCTATTGCGTGCCTTGCACTAGGCTATGTACTTTGCACACATTGTCCTAAATAATCCTCACAATTTCCCTGTGAGGTGTCTATTATTATCCAAAAGGGATCATATACCCTTCCCAAGGTCACACAAATAGCAATTGGTTGCATGAGCTATGGGCTTGGATCTGTCTGATTCTAAAGGCCATCTTAACTACTAATCTGTGTAGAGAAACAATGACAATCCTGCATGGTAAGTGCAATACTGGGGACATATAAATGGTACAGTGTGGAAACACAGTGAATGGCATGGGGAAGTTGCCTGGATAACTCAAAGGTCTTCAGAGAAGAGCTGAGGAGCTGAGATATGAAGGGTCATTCCCCAGGAAGAAGGGGAATAAGTCAGAAATGCATTCTATTCATAGGATGCAATATGTGTTAAGGCATGAATGTTCACACTGCATTATAATAAATATGAGTAGTTAGTACAGCTAGGATGTTGTATCCATGTGGGTGAATAGCAAGACACACAGTTTAAAAGGTAGGTAAATCAGTCTGGGTCACAAGGAAACTTGGAAACCTTGTAAGGGGGCATAAATGTTTCCAAAAGGCAATGGGCATAAATCCCCTTAAGGGTTTAAAGCAAGCATGAGACTTGTACTTTGGAATGCTCACTGTCGTAACAGTGTGAGACAAATTTTAGCAGGGAAGCTAGGAGACAAAAAAGGCCAGTTAGGAGACTGGTCATCCAGGTAAGAGAGGATGGTTGTCTTGTGATGGAAAGAAGGAAACAGATTCAAGAGATAGAAATAATTTAGTATAATGAATAAGTACAAAATTAATGTACTCAAATCAATACTTTTCTATATACAAATAGTAGCTATTTTAGATTATATAATGGAAAACAATTCCATCACATCAGCAACACAAAGATAAAAACCCAAAGGATAAACGTTATTAAATCCTTGGAATTATCATTTTGAATAATCCTGTAAATAAATATATAAGACTCTATAAAGGGGCTAAAAGAATAATTAATGGAGGAACATACCTTGATTTTAGATAGGGAGACTCAATCGTGTAAAGATATTGATTCCCCATGTATTAATCTATAAATTTAATGTAATCCAAATTAAAATTCCACCAGGAATTTTTTTGGAGAAACTTGTGTCTAAAAAGTTATCTGGAATACAAACATGCAAAACAATATAGCGCAGTGGTTAAAATCATATCCCTTTGAGTCCGAAAGACCATAGGCAAATCCTGATACCCCTCCCCCGATACATGCCTACCACTAGCTTCACGAACTTCAGCAAGTTTTGTAACCTCTCAGTTTCCTCATCTATAAAATGGAGATGATAGCATGTACACTGTAGAGTAGTTGTCAAAATTAAGTGAGGAGATATATGTAAATAAAACACAGTGCTTTGCCTGTGTTAAATAAATATCACTTATCATTATGACTAATGAATACATTACATTGAACCATATGAAATTGACATTTTTATAGATCCAAAATGGTCAAATATTGGCAATTTTATGTGATTCAACCTAATATATGACAAAGATGCAGGGCTCCTCGTATATAAATAGTTCTACAATGTTGAAAAAACATCCTAATAAGGAAATGAGCAAATAAACTAGCAGAACAAATTTTAAATGGCCAATAAATATACAAAAGTGGTTCTATAACAAAAATACATAAATTAAAATAATTATGAGGTATTATTTTGGACTTATATTGGCAACAATTTATGATAAAACGTTAAGTATTTACAAGGCTATATGGTTACAGGCACACTCAAATCCTACTGGCTTTTGAGGGTGGTGGTTAAAAAACATGGATTTCAAAAGCCAAAGTGCCTGGATTTCAACCCCATCTTTAACATAGAGCTAGCTGTGTGAATTTGGGCAGAAAATCCTATTTCTCTTTCTCTGGGTTTCTTAATGTTTAAAGTTGACAGTCTTTATCTCAAAAGTTTTTGTGAGGATTAAATAAGTTAATTTATGTAAAACCCTTAGAACAGAGTGAGTGTTAAGTGTTACGTAACAGTTGAGTGTTATGTAAGTTATTTATTTATTTGTTTATTTTCGGCTTTTTAAAAACATTTATTTTAGGTTCGGGGGTACATGTGAAGGTTTGTTGTATAGGTAAACTCATGTCATGGGGGTTGTTGTACAGATTACTTCATCACCCAGGTATTAAGCCAAGTACCCAAGAGTTATTTTTTCTTCTCCTTTCCCTCCTCCCACCCTCCACTCTTTGATAGGCCTCAGTGCGTGTGTTGTTCCCCTCTATGTGTCTATGTATTCTCATCATTTAGTTCCCTCTTATAAGTGAGAACATGTGTATTTGGTTTTCTGTTCTTGAGTTAGTTTGCTAAGGATGATGGCCTCCAGCTCCATCCATGTCCCTGCAAAGGACATCATCTCATTCTTTTTTATGGCTACATAGTATTCCACAATGTATATGTACCACATTTTCTTTATGCAGTCTATGGGTATTTAGGTTGATTCCATGTCTTTGCTATTGTGAATAGTGCTGCAATGAACATTTGCATGCATGTGTTTTTGAGGGAGAATGATTTATATTCCTCTGGGTATATACCCAGTAATGAGATTGCAGGGTTGAATGGTAGTTCTGCTTTTAGCTCTCTGAGCAATTGCCGCACTGCCTTCCACAATGGTTGAACTGATTTACACACCCCATCAGCAATGTATAAGTATTCCTTTTCTCCAAAACCTTGCCAGCATCTGTTTTTTTCAACTTTTTAATAATATCCATTTTGACTGGTGCAGGATGTTATCTCATTGTGGTTTTGATTTGCATTTCTCTGATGATTAGTGATGCTGAGTATTTTTTCACATGTTTGTTGACTCCTTGTATGTCTTCTTTTGAGCAGTGTCTGTTCATGTCTTTTGCCCATTTTTAATGGGGTTATTTGCATTTTGTTTATTGAATTAAGTTCTTTATGATTCTGGATATTAGATGTCAGATACACAGTTTGCAGATATTTTCTCCTATTGGGTAGGTTGCTTACTCTGTTGATAGTTTTGTTTGCTCTGCAGAGGCTCTTTAGTTTAGTTAGATTCCATTTGTCAATTGTTGTGGTTGCTTTTGGTGTCTTTGTCATGAAATCTTTGCCCATTCCTATGTCCAGGATGGTATTTCCTAGGTTGTCTTCCAGGGATTTTATAATTTTGGGTTTTATATTCAAGTATTTAATCTATCTTGAGTTGACTTTTTGGTGTAAGGAAGGGGTTCAGCTTCAATCTTCTGCATATGGTTAGCCAGTTATACCAGCACCATTTGTTGAATAGGGAGTCTTTTTCCCATTGCTTGCTTTTGTCAGCTTTATTGAAGATCAGATGGTCATGTCTTTCTTCATCATCTCCATATCCAACTGATCAGGTTCTCCCTCTTCAGTGTGGAAACACTAAAAAAACTTGGATTCATGTCTTCATTTCCATCATCACCACCATTCAGGCTCTCAATATCTTATCATCATTTCATAACCTCATGATTACCTCCAATTTATCCTGTATCTCCTCTGTCTCTCTGCTGCCCCATCCATCCTTCCATACCACCACCTACGTTTTCTTACTTAACCTCCAGACAGAGCACATCTATCTTCTGCCCCAAAACATGCAATACCTCCTTAATGCCTACAGAATAAAGCATGGAATTCAAGACAATCTAAATGTCAGTATAAAAAATCATGCCTTTGTGACTTTCCACATGCTGCTCTCTCAGCCTGGGATGCTGTTTCTTCAGTTCTCCATCTCTTGCAATCATATCCTTTCTTAAGTCACAGCTCAAGTGCCACTTCCTCTGTGAAGTCTTCCTCGATCATTTGATCATGAATTCCATTTTCTGTCAAGTCAGATTTATTTTATTCTATGCTCTGAGCTTCCATAGCCCATCCATTGTTCCTATTTATATACTGTATCCTGTGTGGATCAGTAATTATGATTTGCTTGTCTCCCCCACTTGCATGGAAGCTCCTTATGAATAGGAACCATCCATCTTTATTCATTCTTCTTATTTCCCACACGGCACAGAGCTTGCCTTCTAGGAGATCGGTTCATGTTTATTGGGTCAGAAACTAAACAGGATCATTTAAAGCCATAGACCACATCAAGTGATAAAAAAGGATGACTTATCAGTTTTCTGCTTCTGAGAAGATGGAATGCCCCTACTGAAATCCAGCCAAAACTCCAACTGGGTGTTTTTCTAGTTAGGTCTTCTTCCCCCAGGGCTTAGCCACAAGGTGTGGTTGATTGGCCACATATCACCCAAAGTCTCTGTCTCAGACTTGTGTGTGGAAAGAGATGTTGTAGAGGGTTAAGAAGCAGGTCTTGGATGACCTTTCAGAAGGATAAATTATTTTGGGGATTTATTGCTTTCTGAGTAAATTTAAGTCCTAAATATAATGGCATGTTAATAAATTTTATTTATTCGAGAAACTATTTACTTTCTCCATTACCCCTATCATAAAAGATTATTCTTCCTTACAATTTATCACATGTTTCTTTAGTTGGAAGTCAGCAAATTAATGTAATGTGTGGCCATTTAGGAAAATAATCTATACACACAACTAAATCAACTGTTGAGACTGTCATGTCAATCAATAAGACACAGGCAAATGTTTAACACATAGAGTAAGCAAATGTAGATGTGGGGTAGTGAAAAGAAGATGAAGTTCAGGATCAGAGATATATGAGTTTGAATCATGGCTCCACCACTTCTAGCTGTATGACCTTGGATCAGTCACTTAGGCTCTTGAGTCCTGGTCTTTCTCTCATCTGTAAAATGAAGAAGGACAAATGGTTCCCTTGCAAGCATGTAATGATGAGCAAATGCAATAAGGTTCATAGAAGTGGTTCATGAAGCTCTCTGCAAAACTTAGCTATCATTATTTTTCAAGTAAAAAGGCATTTATAGATGAGTTAGTGTGACAGTGTGACCTCCTTTTGCCAATGAGGAGATTTAGGCTTAGAGAAGGGAAGTGGTCCCACAGCTAGTTAGTGGTAGAGATCAGTTTAGAACCCAATTTTCTGGCCTCCTACGCTCTTGCCATTATATAATACTTCCTTATAGACACGGGAAGCAAAGTAGCTAACTGCTTCCCAGAACTTAGGACAAAATGGACTAGTTACAATGAGGTGTTGACACCGTGACTCATCTTGGGGGCAAACGTAATTTTCTTAGTACATGCTCTTTTCTTGCCTAAGATCACTTCTCTAGACTTCCATGAGAATACATTTATTCTACTGAGTCACTCCTGCCTTGCAGCTCAGTGAGTTAGAATCTTATCTGTCCACATCAGAAGTTCAATTTGTTGTCAGGAATAAGATGAAATGAAAAAGAGACAGAGATGTACAGAGAGGCTATCACTTTTCTATCCTTGGGGCATAAAGCAATTTGAATAGAAGAGCACTAAAGAGGGACACAATCATTAATTTTACTGCAGTATTAGTGCCTGCTGTGGAAATAAATTGGTAAAACAAACGTAAATAGTATCATCTGGAGGTATATAGTAGTTAATCACTAGTATTTGTAAGGTGTAGTAGAGAGTAAGGGAATCCGATGGGTGGAGAGATAACCTAGGTTCTGGTATTCATCCTACTAGCAGTGTGACCTTAGAAATGTCTCTTAGCCTCAAACAACCATAGACATGGATGCTAGTTCTGCCAGCCTCCCAGGACTGAGTAAGTTTTAAATGCAACACATGATACATGTGTTGGGATTCAAGGAGATAAGGAATCAAAAGCCCCTAGTCAGTGCCAGACACAGTCAGTTTAGCTCAGTAAATATTAGCAACTACTGTTATTATTGTTATTGTTATTATTGCCATTGTTTAGCAGCTCTGTCTTATGTAACAACTTCCCCATAGTAACTACCAATAAAGGTTTTAAACAATATGGGACCACACATAAGAGGTGGAAGTGAAACAAGAAGAAAGGGAAGGCAAAGTTCAGAAGCCACAAGGGATGATGGCAAAGAGCATGGGCTCCAGGTAACTTGGATCTGAGGTATAAGCCAGGCTCCATATTCTAATTTGAAGGTGCATCAGCAGGCACAAGGTACTTATTCAATCCAAGCCTCAGTCTGCTCATCCACAAGCTGAGATCACAGGCCCTTCTGTATGGAGCTGTTGTGAAGGCTAAATGAGATAGATTGTAGAATGTGTCAAATGCCTAGCACAGAGAAACTGTTGAGTAACTTGTTAAAGTGAAAGGATATACATCAAAGAACACTACAAACTCTAAAGTGATATAAACATGTAAGAAATTATTGTAACAAGGACAAAATTCTATGCAAAACACTAACGCTTAGCTAATTGCTTAAGTATTATGGGAAAATTCATTATACTGTCCAAATGTAAAACATGCTCATTTACAGCAGTTTCCCCTACAGCTGTGCCAGTGGTGAGGTGGAGAATATTTGAAGATTTATTTTAAACACAGCTGCTTTATGTATTATTGTCAATTTTCTCCATTTTCTTCAGTTTGAACCTTTGAACTCCATCTTTTATGTTTCTAAAATGGTCAGAACAGTAAACATTTGATGAAGGTAACTCACAAATGTGCAAGTGAACACTCCAAAGTGAGATATAATCCATATGAGCTCCTTTTCTCTAAAAGCCCATGGTTTGTTCCAGATAATTGCTCTAAAATCATTAGCCTTAATTTATGGAATATTGCAGAAAAGAAAGATAATTTGCCTTCAGAACTTCTTTGGGGGTGTCTTTTTACAAATGGCCACTGCTGTAACTAAGTTTCCTGATAATATTTGGGGAGAAATACAGTGTTATAGATAACTATTTTAATAGTTGTAATATTGTAAAACTGAGATCTCAGTGAAATGTACATATATATACATATGCAAACACACACGTACATATTCAGTACAAACATACACATACATACATAAACAGTATATAAACATACATACATATATACAGAATATACAGACATATATACAGAATATACATATATACAGAATATACATATACATGTATGTATATGTATGTATGTATACATACATATATACAGAATATACATATACAGTATATAGGTATATACCTATATGCTGCATATGTACATACATATACTGTATATATATACATACATATATATGCTGCATATGTACATACATATACTGTATATATATACATACATATACTGCATATACTGTATATATGTATGTGCATGTGTGCATATGTATATATGTACATTTATGTTTTAACTATATGCTGGCATACATATATAGTTAAAACCTGAATGAGTTAAAGGTATCTTTGGTAGCTCTTTGGGGTTCAACTTCATTGCAAAGCATGGAATTTAAGAATTTATAATTAAATGCACCTAGAAGATCATGTTAGTCTGAACTTCTATTGAAACTAGAAACTCCCTCTACAGTCACTCGAGCAGATTCCCCTACAGTACCTTCCAGTCACAAAGCAGCCTGTCCCAGCTTCATTTTGAGAAATGACTATCTTATGCAGAGTTCCAGCATTTCTATAGAGCAGAGGCTTGAGGATTGCAAACTGGTTGGAAAAAGGGGTTAGAAAACTTGTCTTGAAGTTGTATTTGGCAAGCAAATAAACATTTTTTTTGTTTGTTTTTTGTTTTTTCTTTTTGGTTTGTTTGTTTGTTTTTTCCTGAGAAATGGTCTCCCTCTTTTACCCAGGCTGGAATGCAGTGGCACAATCATGGTTCACTACAGCCTCAACCTCCTGGGCTCAAGCAATCTTCCTACCTCAACCTCCCAAGTAGCTGGAACTACAGACATGCACCATTACACTTGGCTAATTTTTACATTTTTTGTAGAGATGGGGTCTTGCTATGTTGACTAGGTTGGTCTCAAACTCCTGGGCTCAAGCGATTCTCCCACCTCAGCCTGCCAAGGTGTTGGGATTACAGGCATGAGCCACTGCACTTGACCAAGCCCATAGTTTTTACCTAGAGTATATGTTTACTTGAAGTAGCTTCGGAGTGGGAAAAAGCTATGGAGATTAAGGAGGGTGGGGGTGCTAAAAATCCTGTCCAAACTACTCATTGGTACCTCTACTGCTCCCAGAAACCTTCATCCTTTCAGTTTGGCCCTTGGCAGCATGCCACACATATGTGTGAATGTGCTGGCTTACACAGAGTGTCAGTAAAATGCCAAATGCCAGGGTATTTTGTACGTTAAAATTAAATTATACAAATGATCATTTGCTAAATCATTATGATTTCAATAGATCAATTGTGCTAAGGACATTCCGATGAAAGAGTAAATTCAAGAGGCAAGATATTGTCAATCAAAATTAATTAAGAAATTATGTATCAATCAATAATGCTCTAAAAAGTATTGTAATGACCTCTGTTATTCTATTTAAGCATAAACAAGATAATCAACCACGTTACCTATCTGGAGATTGGATCCTTTCCAATTAACTTGACTTAATTAACTCTCTAAGGCACTGAACTTTAGATGCCTCAGATACTGTACTTTAAGATTATTAGAATTGGAGGGCTCACTGGGTTTACTGTTATTTTAATGATATAAATATATTTACTCATTAGACAAACGGAATTCAAAATTTAAATTCATGTGTGTGGTGGGGAGTGAGGAGTTATAGAATTTTAAAAAATGAGCCCGATATAGACAACTGAAATAAATAAAAATGAAAGACTCTTGAGAACAGTCTTTGTTCCCTCATTAAGGGTTATAGGAAAGGAAAAGTCAGTCAATTTCTGGTAATCACACATGGGCTATTTCAACTAGCCGGTTTTAATCATGCTTCTATATATTGCCCTTGCTTCCGATCTCATAGAAAGAATGTGAATAGTTCCTCTACATACCCTCATCTGCCTTAGCATCACTTTTCCCTCCCTCCCATAGGAGGCATAGTTCCATCTTTTATTTAAAGTGAACCTCTTTACCTCTGGCTCCCATCCCAATTGCCTCTGTAGAAACCTCACTCTATTTGCCAGCCAGTGTCTCTCTAGTATTCTCAGCCCCTCTCTCTCCACTAGTTGCCTCTCCTTAGTAAATACAATGGCCTACATTGTTGAGTGAATAAACAATATCCTCCTTTAATCCTCCAACTCTAACTTTATCTTTCTACTTCTGGAAAGATTTCTGTATACTCCTTGCATCCCCTTTCTCAATATCCAGTCATTACTCAAGTGACTAGAGTCTGACTTCTTCCTTATCGCACCACTGACACTGCTGTTATGGAAAACTTAATGACCTCTTAATCCAAGGGCCATGCTCAGTCCTTGTCTTTTTTTATCGAGGTAAAATTCACATTAACATAAAATTAACATTATAGAGTATATAATTCAATGACATTTAGTACAGTCTTTTGTTGTGCAATGATCACCTCTAGTCCTAAAATATTGCCATCACCCCAAAAGGAGACCCTGTTCTCATTAATCAGTGTCTCTCCCCATTTCCCCTCAATCTCCTCAGCCCCTAGCAATTAGTAATCTGCTTTTAGTCTCTATGGATTTTTTTTTTCTAGACATCTCATCAAAAGTGGGATTATACAATGTGTGGTCTTTTGTAACTGGCTTCCTTTATTTAGCATACTTTTTTTCAAGGTTTATCCCTGTTGTAGCATGTATCAGTACTTTATTCCTTTTGAAGGTTGAATAATATTGCATTATATGGATTTACCACACTTTGCTTATCCATTCATCAGTTGATGGACATTTAGGTTGCTTCCACCTTGTGTTAGTTCTCATCTGATTTGACCTCTCAGAGGCATGTGACATTGCTGACCTCTATCATAAATCCTTTCTTTCCTTCACTACTGAAATGGACCACTATTCCAACTTCTCTGACCACCACCCTCTCATTCTCTCTTTCATGGGCTCCTTCAAAGTAGGGATTCCAAAGAGCCCAGTCTTGATCTGGTTTTCTCGTTCTCTGCACTCCGCTTAGCTGAGTGAGCATACCTACTCCATAGTACCAATTACTAATGGTCCCTATGATGACTTTGTCTGCTTCTAGTACAGATCAAAATGTACCATTCCCTGGATGTGAAGAAAAATGAAACAGGAGTATTTGGAACCACAGTATGCAAACTATGTTTAGGATAGCTACGGAACAGTTTATGCTGACTCTCAATCATTCACCACCTAGGAAAAGTCAGATTATGAGAAAGAGAATGATGTGGAACCAAATGCTTCTCAAAATACCCTCCCCTCCACTGCCCCATTTTCTACCCTTCAAACCACTCATACACAGTATCAATTCAGTGGGTAAAGAAGTCAAAGCATTTGTGTCATGTGGACAGAACAATTGGTTGACTCACTTTTTCATTTTCCAATCTATTGCTTTGTTGTCAGACACAGTGTCAGTGCAAAGTTTTAGCAGCAGGGGGAAAGTTTCATTTCAGCAATTCATGCTTTTGTTATTTTATTTTTACTCCTCAAACTGACTCACCTTTGGCTAAAGAAAATATACAATCGGCAAATATTGACTCAAAGGACTATGCAATTTACATCTTAATGCAGAGTAATAAGTCTCATTGGAATTCTCTTGGGTACTACCTATCCTGGCACATTTTTGCTGTTTGCTTTCAGTTTAACTATATTTTTACTTTGTGATTTTAACAAGTAACAAAGATTAGTGCTTTACATTTCCAATGGTAAAGCCAGACACTGTAATATCAACAGTTTCTCTTTAGTTTCCAGTCCTTCCTTGGGGATTGTAAAGGACAAGAGTCATTAGGAGACTGTCAGTGTCTCAAGAGAAGTGTTTCTCTTGTTAGTAAAACTAACGGAAATCATTCATTAAAACTGTGGTAAGCATTTATTGTCTACCATGTGTTCCCATAGTCTTCTTGACATTCATACCTAGGACTGCAATCAACATACTGAACAGAAATTCTGTTAACTTTTATATTTCTCTTCCTTCCACCATGGACTTTTTGGGGCAAGGACCATGTCTTGTTGTTTAGTGTGTCTCCTATACCTGTATAAGAATAAATTTTCATTTATTCATTCATTCAAGTAATCAACAGTATTACTGAGCGCCTACTATGTGTCCAAGATTGGTCTATATACTAGGTATTCAGCAATGAATAAAACAGACAACAATCCCTGACTCTCTTTAGTGTTTATATTCTCTGGGTGAGCAGCAGAGGGGTAGACAATAAACAAGAAATAAAATACACAATATGTTAAATGATGACAAAGTGCTATGGATAAAAACAAAATAGGTGAGAGGTAGGGTATGGAGAATAGGAGGTTGTACCCTTAAATAGGGCAGTTGGGGAAGGTCTTACTGAGAAGGTGATATTTGAGCAAGGAGCCGAAGGAGGGGCAGGAGCGAGCCATGTGGATATCTGTGAGAAGACTATTTCAGGCAAAACGAATAAGTTTAGGGGGTCTTATAGGTGGCTGTAGGAATTTAACTTTTACACTAAATGGCTTGTGAGGGAAGAGGAAGCTCAGGATAATGTGCTGTCCCAGATGTTTTTCAAAGAGAAGAAATTGATCAACTGAGATAAATGCTTCTGACAGGTTAGGCAACATAAGTACTAGGAGTCGATCACTAGGTTTAACAAAGTAGAGATCATAGGCAACTTTGACAAAAGCCATTCTGGTGGAAGGGAATGTTTGATATGAACAGGTTCCAGAGAGAATGAAAGGAGATAAAATGACCATTTAGGGGGAGAGAAAGTAGAGAAAATCAATACAGGCAACTTTTTAAAGGAGTTTTTACACTATAAAGGGGCGAAGAAGTAGAGTGGTAACTAGAGAGAAATGTGGGGTCAAGAGCATTTTTTCTTAACTGGGATACATTATAATATGTGTATACATTTGTGAAAAATAGTCTAGTAGAGAAAATAACATTGATGACGCAGGAGACAGATAGGAGAATGATTAGGACAAGGTCCTTGACTAGTCGATGAGATGTAAGGAGTGTAGTGCAACAAGCTCCTCAGTGGATAGCACCCAGTGAAAACTTCCTATACTAGTTGTTTGCATCTCTAATATGGGACTAGTGGAATTCTCTAAAATGTAAACTCCATGATGGCAGGAGTGTTTATGTGGTTTATTCTTCAATGTATTCCCAGTGCCTGAAAGATAGTTTGGCACGTATTAAAAGATCATAACGGGCATTTATTGAATGGGTGACTAACTTGCCTCTAATTACTTAATGATGAATGACCCCAGTGCTTCAAGATGGGCTGAATAGTGAGTGCTACGGAGTTTGTTTGTTTGTTTGTTTTTAACGCATACTTTTTTTGTTTATTTTAATTGACAAATAAAAATTGTGTATATTTATTGTGCACAACATGTTGTTTTGAAATATGCATACACTGTGGAATACCCAAAATGAGCTAGTTAACACATGTGTTACTTCACATATTTATTTTTTGTGGTAAGAATACTTAAAATCTACTCTCTTAGCAATTTTTAAAGTGTTAAAAATGAATTTTTGGGGTGGAGGGGTTAGTTGGGTTTAAAGAAGTAGAAATTCACAGCAGGATACTCATCTAGGAATCTTTTGTAGCTCAAGTAACATAAATTTAACTGAGTCTTCTACTGTTGCCAGATAGTAGCATATACTAATTGCAATAAATGAAAAACATCTAAAAGTTAAAAAAAAATGTATCCCGAGTGCTGAACTTGCAAATCTATAGCAGCAAAGCAATAGTGAGCATTACAGACACAAGTACCCCCTTATTTCCCTTCTTGAGAAATGTCGGTATTTACTGATGAAGCTGTCCTAAGGTAAGAAAAGGTTAATTATTATATTTTTATGAGAACTGAATTTTGTATTTAATTAACAGATAAAGTTATTCCGTGTTGTAAACAGGCTGTGTTCTCAATGAAACCAAATATTATGACAATTGCCAAGTTTATTAGATAGTTTATTGTGTGAATGCTAAAAGTCTATTTTATTGAACTCTCACCCCTCTTTACTAGATTCTGTCTCAAGCTGATTTTAGATATTACAATTTCCCTGCCATTTTAGTTTGGTAGTTCTGTAATTCTCATGGTATGCATTTAGTTTCAGGTTTCTCCTTTACAAAGTGATAACCCAAAACCTGAATATCTACAACTGTTGGTTGTGTTTCTCCTGCCTCACTTCAATTATTACAGCATCAGAGTCACAAGAAAGAAGGCACATCATGGTCAGCCTGCTTCATAACCCCACCATGCCTCCACAGGACATGCTGGTTGAGGATATGGGCTCTATCCCCAGACAGACATGGGTTCTTTTTCTAGTCCCACCACTGACAGGCTGTGGAACTGGGGAAAAGAAAATGTGAACATGGTATAGTGGTTAAGTACCTATGCTTTCATCCAGGCTACCTTGGTTTGATACTCAGCTTAGCTCCTTGCTTAACTGTATATGTTCTGGCAATTTGCATAACATCTCCATGCCTCAATTTCCTCAGCTGCAGAATAGGGATGTTAATAATAGCATCTACCCCATGGAGTCATGGTAAGGAGGGACTGAGTACTTGGCAAATAGACATTAGCTTGTCCCAATGTCCCAGATCAGAGGCAAGGGAATATTTTGTGATTGTTGAGGACCTAAAGGACTGCAGATATCTTCTGTGCAAATTATAAAACAAATAAGAATGTGATTTACTCCACATGTACATGAGAGATGGAGCATTGCAAGTTGTTCAAATAGTGGCCACACAAGGCTAGAAGGGCCACCCTGTGGAGAGGTCCCCTGTGACTGTTTGAGTGGGTCCTGGTCAAGTTAAGTAACTCTCTTCAAGTTAGAGCATCTTGATTTCTGGAAGGGCCACATACAATCAGCTTGTCTGTCTAGCCCTGGGAAACTCCTTGGGGTAGGGGGAACAATGAGGTTTGGGGAACTGCTGAATGCAGACAAGATGTCAGCAGCCTGGTGAAAGAGTCCCTGAGTGCTGGATGGAAACAGCATAACTGCAGGATCTTTAGAATGCCTCATCATAACCTGTGGGTATTAAGAGCTTCTTGCATGTATTTTGAAATTTGATTTAAAATAAAAAAGCCTGGTTTGTCAAGAGAATGGAGGTTAGTAGCTTTGTTAACATTTAAGTGCTACTTGAACATTAAAAAGACCCCAAAGGAAATTTACTTAGTCCTAATGTAGGATGAGGGAAAAGGGAAGAAATGGGGTTAGAGAAACAAAGAGAAAAAGAAAAATGATGAGTAAGGAGCAGAGGAAGGGAGTAAATAGAAATGTATAGTGCATAAGTATGGAAAGAGCCTGGACACAGAAATGGATCCCAAAAGCCACACTGGGACACAGCTGCATAGTATGTAGGGAAACACCTCAACTTTAGCGCAGGAAAGCTCCTTAGATTTCGCTTAGTCAAACCTGTTCATATTAGAGATGGGAAAATTGCAGGCTGCCTGCTCATGGTCATATAGAGTTTGCGGGACTCTCTGGGTCGGGAGACCTGGCCACTTCCCCCCTTATCTGGGGATCTGAAAATTTGTCCCTTCCTGGGTGTATGTTTTGGTTGTAAATAAGAACTATTTTCCTCCTAGAATACTTGCATCAAACTGCAGGTATATCATGCCACTTCCTACCCTAGAAGTTAAGCCTTCATTGCATGTTGTGCTTTATAAGTGATATATGATTGCCTGGGTATAGTTTGGGTTTTTTGAGAGTCCAAGAGATGAAGGGCTCCACCAAAGCCCTAGAAATAATAGTTAAGGAGCCTTACTTACCTGAGAGAAAGGAAAGTCCTGAATCTTGTAAAACTTTATCAAGACAGATTAAAAATGAAAATTGCAGTTTCTCCTGAGAAAATACTGGTGTTTTCTAGCTTTATTAAAGAGTGACTTTCTCTTTCTTGATATACATGCTGATGCCATGGAGTGATTATTTGTCCCATTAATACCCAGTGACCTGGGAGAAGAAAGAGAGAAAGCTTGTAGTCTGGCAGAATTCCCTTGAGAAGCAGATGGAAGCAAGTGATTTTCAAAATTGTTCAGAATAATTTTACAATATAGACAAAAGCAAACATATACTACTTCTGAGTATAAATTCTTACACCCTCATTCCATCCATAGGTACATTTCTCCTGTGAGTTTACTGACCAGCCATCTTGTCTTTGAATTTTCATCTTGCACTAATGAACAACCCAGACCTGCACAGAATAGCCCTTTCATCTGGTCCAGGCTTTAGCTTCTTCAGCTTTAGTTCATCCTTATGAATTTCAGTACTATCTTGCAGGAAAAACAAGATCACTATCAATTTGTTTGATGTCCTTTGCGAGTAGCAATAGGACATTATTAATTCTCTCCCAAGACCTTTCCCCTCTCACCAAAGGATATAAACAGAGTTATTCTAAACCGTTTGCTATGTTTGGACATTCTTTTCAGAAAAACCACCCTAACCCATCCATAAGAGCAAAGGAAGACATGAAAGATAAAACTGCCAGGGTTTAAGTCAAAGATCAGTTAAAACATCCAGCACTTGTCAAAAATAATGTTTAGAAAAAAGAATTCCCAGAACATATTTTATGCTGATTTCCACAAGATCATAAAGGTTAAAGGAGCAAATCCCACGATGAGCATTAGGTTCAAAATGAAGAGCTAGATATCTAGTTATATATGAATAAAATAATGTAATGCATTGAGAAGGATATTTTTCTTTTAATGAAAACATTTAAAAAAGATTTTCAAAGTTAATAGGGTTGTGGCGGGGAGTTTAACATCAAATGATGTAATTCACTAAGCAACTTCACTGTAAGAAACTCAGCTAAAGAAATGGTGACAGCTCCTTCAATTTGTGTGTTAGTTGGTACTGAGGGATGGAGCCAGTTGGCAAGTTACAGTGTTTGGGGGGGGTGAGGGTAGCTGAAATTTGAATGTAAATTATAAGATTCTAGAGCCTGTGCTCTTAGTCATGAATGATGTGAGAAATGGGGTTCAGATGAAGCTCAGGGATGGGATGTATGGTCACTTTGAAGATACCACCCACCCTCCCCACTAACTCTAGGGATATATTGGGAAGCAGAGGTCGTAGATAGGAAAAAGGCTTCCCAGAATGATATGGTTTGGATATTGTATTAGTCTGTTCTCATGCTGCTAATAAATACACACTCAAGACTGGGTAATTTATACAGGAAAGAGGTTTAATAGACTCACAGGTCTACATGGCTGGGGAGACCTCACAGTCATGGTGGAAGATGATGGAAGAGCAAAGAGATATCTTGCATGGCAGCAGGCAAGAGAGCTTGTGCAGGGGAACTCCCATTTACAAAACCATCAGATCTCATGAGACTTATTCACTGCCATGAGAACAGTGTGGGGGAAACTGCCCCCATGATTCAATTATCTTCACCTGGCCCCACCCTTGACACATGAAGATTATTACAATTCAAGGTGAGATTTGGGTGGGGACACAGCCAAACCATATCAGCTGTGTCCTCACCTAAATCCCATATTGAATTGTAAGTTCCCATAATCCCCACATGTCATGGGAGGGACCTGGTGGGAGGTAATTGAATCATGGGTGTGGTTACCCCCATGCTTCTGTTCTCATGATAGTGAGTGAGTTCTCATGAGATCTGATGGCTTTATAAGGGGCTTTTCCTTCTTTGCTCAGCACTTATCCTTCCTGCCACCATGTGAAGAAGGACGTGTTTGCTTCCCCTTTTGCCATGATTGTAAGTTTCCTGAGGCCTACCCAGCCATGCTGAACTGTGAGTCAATTAAACCTCTTTCCTTTATAAATTTCCCAGTCTTGGGTATGTTTTTATTAGCAGTGTTAGAATGGACTAATACCCAGAATTAAAAAGAGTATTTGAGTTCTTTGTTTTGTCCATTGTTAGTTTCTCATTCATCTTTCTACAGTCAGTACTAAAGATATAGCATCATTGAAGTGTAGTTGGTTGGAATCTCTTCCTTTAATCAAGAGATTTTTAAAAATTTAGTGCTTTTTATAGGACACTCTTATGAATTGAACTGTGTCCTCCATAAAGGTATGTTAAAGCCTTAGTAAAGATACATGTGAATGTAACCTTATTCGCAAGCAGGATCATTGCAGGTGTAATCAAGTTAAGATAATGTCATACTGGATTAGGCTGGTGATATCATTTGGCTCTGTGTCCCCACTCAAATCTTATCTTGTAGCTCCCATAATTCCCATGTGTTGTGGGAGGGACCTGGTGTGAGATGACTGAATCATGGGGGTGGGTTGTACCTGTGCTGTTCTCATGATAGTGAATGAGTCTCAAGAAATCTGATGGCTTAAAAAATGGGAGTTTCCCTGCAGAAGCTCCTCTCTTTGCCTGTTGCCATCCATGTAAGATGTGACTTGCTCCTCCTTGCCTTCCACCATGATTGTGAGGCCTCCCCAGCCATGTGGGACTATAAGTCCAATAAACCTCTTTCTTTAGTAAATTGCAGTCTTGGGTATGTCTTTAACAGCAGTATGTAAATGGACTAATATAGTTGGATTAGTGATTGGAATGATGCTTCTACAAGCCAAGGAATGCCAGGTATTACTGGCAACCACCAGAAGCTGGAAGAAATAATGAAGGATAGACCACCAGAGCTTTTAGAGAGAGCATGGTCCTGCCAACATTTTGAGTCCATACTTCTAGCCTCTGGAACAATGTAACAATGCATTCCTGTTGTTGTAAGCCACCAAATTTGTGGTCATTCGTTATGATAGTCCCAGGAAACTAATAAAGACAGTGTTACTTTGGGTTACCTTATGTAATAAAGTTAGTCCTCCAAGGAATAAACTTTTTGGCTCTTCTGTCTCAGAATTGAGTACTAATAATAATCCATTCTGGATGGATACTCCCAAATGAGTAACCACACCATTTTTCAAAAACACTATGGTGAAACTTGCATTATGGTATATTGTTTATTCATAATAAGCTATCTATAGATATCCACTGTACAAAATGGACACTCAAGCTAACATATTTGCTATTTGCTAAATTAATTCCACCCGCCCCACTGATTTATCATTTTCACATTGCTTGGTTTCTTTGATCCCTGGCTTCTACATTTCCCTCTATGCTCACTTTGGAACAATATGAGAACAATTCCTGGAAGACAGTTCTCTACATGGGATCAATTGCAAAAATAACCTTTAACCTTCTGAAGCAGATCCTTGATATCAAAGAGTTCCAAACTCCAAATTATTTCCTTTAAAAAGTTATCTCTTAATTAACATTAAGTAGTTCTTATTATTCCAATAGATTTGCATTTTTCATTGCTGTTGATAAAAGTATGTGCTTATCTCTTTCATGCATTACAATGGAAAATTAGAAAGCAATATTTAGTATGTCACTTTACAGCCAAGAGACTCTAGAATTTTGTAACAGTAATCTGATTATCTTATCTGAAATACATTTAAACACACACACACACACACACACACACACACACACACACACACCAGCTTATCTTTGACATTGCTACCAATAATCTAGTATTACTATTCAGTAAAACTTTTTGTGTTAGGAAAGTAAAGCACCTGATTAACCTAATTAAGTGACTTAATCAGGGGCTTCACTGCAGATGAAAACATTACTCCCACTCTGCCTATGAAGTGTATGTTCTTATGCAAAGCAAATGTAATATTTGAATTCTTAACTGATGGCCTTCATAATGGATCTATAGAATTAACTCTACAGAGAGCTGCAATCAATGAAGTTCGCCAAGGTTATACCTTATCCAACAGGTGTCTTCCACCTGCTTGTCTAGGAGTTTCTCTGAAACCCCCATTATTTCAGTGATTCTTCAAGGTTTGACAGCTAATGCAGAAGAATGCATACAGAAGTCTTCCATTAAATGAGAACATGTTATAATACTAGAGAGATAAAGGAATAGTCTGGGGCATAGGTGCTATAGTCTTGTTTTATTCACATATTGAGATGAATTTGTTTATCCTATCAGATATTTGACACCTTGGAATCCAGAGATAACTTTTTGTTGTGAAGGATGAGGTTCAGGAATCGGGGGAGGGATTGGAAATGAGGCCTTGGCCACTCCTGGATAATGATATTGAGCATAAATATGGAGGGATAAATAATAATAGATGAACAGCATCTCTGCTGAAATGGCTTACTTACCTACCAGAATTCTTCACTTCTAACCTCACCACATGGAGCATATCTTCATTCTCCAGACTTGCAAGATGAGCACTAAGCCTGATGTTACAACTACAGAGCTATATTCCATAGACCACTACAGAATAATATTATTACCAAGAGCTTGGGATTTTGCAGTGAGACAGATTTGTATTTGAATCACATCTCCACTATTTACTGGCTGTGTAACCCAGGTCAAGTCACTTGAGCTCTATTGGATGCTCAGTTTTTCATCTGTAAAATGTGGATAATGAAACTTCCCTAATGAAGTTATTATGAGGATTAAATTACATAATGCTTAACACACTGTCTTTATAAGCAATAAATAAGTATCAGGTATTATTATTACTATTATTATTATTTTTGAGACAGTGTCTCTCTCTGTTGCCCAGGCTGCAGTGCAGTGGTGCAATCTTGGCTCACTGCAACCTCTGGCTCCTGGGCTCAAACAATTCTCCTGTCTCAGCCTCCCAAGTAGCTGGGACTACAGGCACCTGCCACCATACCCTGCTAATTTTTATATTTTTAGTAGAGATGGGATTTCACCGTGTTGATCAGGCTGGTCTCGAACTCCTGACCTCAGGTGATCCACCTGCCTCAGCCTCCCAAAGTGCTGGGAATACAGGCATGAGCCACCATGCCCAGCCAATATTAGGTATTATTAATGAACCCAATCCAGGCAAATTAGCATTTGCTTCTGGTGGTCAGCCAATGAACAGTAGACCAAATAGTTGATTAATTGACCTAGTTAGGTCCCTGAGAAATCCAGAGTAACCTTACTCTATTTGTGGGCCAGTTATATCACCTTACTAATCAAATGGGGACATTTAGTGGTCTAATTCACTACTATCCAATGTACCTGCCAGCAACTAATCAGTTAAATTATCAGGAGACAGAAAGAAGAGTGAGGTTTCAGTAGACCCCAACAAATACTTTTGGCTGATTATACTTAGGGAGCAGGACTGTGTAGCACGACCCCCAAATTTTATGATGTTTGCATTCTTTGGCCTCCTTACCACACTTGAAGAGTGTCTCATATGACTCTGAGAGAGTCTAGCGTCCAGATGGTTGAGCTCTCTCCCCTTCTAGCACTCCTTTTCAGACCCAGAAACAACCTGTTTCATATCAATTAGGACATAATTACTCATTCCAGTCTAAATTACTTTTTAAAACAAGTGAACAGTCTATTACTAGTACTGGGATTATACTAAGGGCATATGCTATTTGTAGATATGTGCAGTAGGTGGAACAAAATATGCCCTAATAAAATAACAGATCATAAGCTTCAACATTAAAAATCCTGAGTTAATTTTTAATCCCTCCTTATGAAGCCACTGAAGATTTGTAAGCTTTTGCCTAATGAAGATCTACAGTATAATGGCCATAGTACTCTGAGGATGGAGGGCAATGTACCTCGAAAAACACTTGAAAATCCATTTAATTATATCAGGCCCCATGACAAACACTTATGAAGGCACACATCAAAAACTAGAAGTGTGATTTGGGATCACATATTATTGGCTGAGCAGAAGAAACAACACTAAGTAAAAATCTGCTTCTCTTTCCCAATCAACAAGTCTGACAGTTTAATTCAAGTTTTGGTTTTCTTAAGGAATAAACCTACCATGTAGTATTCTTTCAGCTGTATCAAATTCCCCAATTCCTAATACTGAGTTCTTATAACTTTTGCAAAGCTGTTAGATATGCCATACATAGTTCTGTGGAGACTTATTGTAGACAATAGAGAGTGTTCATCCATGCAAAGAGGATAGGTCCAACAGTATCCTAGGCTTCCCACACACTGCTGTTTGCACCTTAGGTGTTATAAACTGAATACTAATTAGATTTTAACACTTGTAATTAGATGGCTTATTCATGCTGTTGTAATGTATTTTTCTTTTACAAATTTGGTTTCACAGTTGTCACTTTCCAGATAACTGCCTGAGATTTTGGTGGCATCATTGATAACTTCCCACAACCTCCACCATTGCTCAATGCTTACTTGTTGAATGAACAAATTCTTTAGAATATAACTACTTCTGGTTTACTCCATAGTCACCTAAGCTGGACTGGCTTCTTCTATCTTTGATCACTCATAGTCTGTGCTCAACATAGCTGCCAGAGGGGTTCTCTTAAAATCAAAACAAGATGATGACCCTTCTCTGTACACTTTCCTCTAGTAGCTCACCATTTCACTCAGGATAAAAGCCAAAGTCTTGTGTAAGGCCTGATCTACAAGATCCTATAAAGCCTTATCTATCTATTCTGTCTTTCTTACTCCCCATGCACTGTTCCTAGCCTCTGGTATCTACTTTTCTACTCTCTACTTCCACAAAAATCAACATTTTAAGATCCCACATACAAGTAAGAACATGAGAACATTGTCTTTCTGTGTTTGGCTTATTTCATTAGACATAATGACATCCAGTTCCATCCATATTGCTGCAAATAACATGATTTTATTCTTTTAAATAAATTTAAAATTTAAACAGCTGAATAATATTGCCGTGTGTGTGTATATATATGTATATATACACATTTGTATATACATATATGTGTGTGTGTATACACACACACACACACACCCCCACACATTTTCTTTATTCATTTGACTATTGTTGGACATTTATATAGGTTGATTCTATATCTTTGCTATTGTGATTGCTGCTGCAATAAACATGCAAGTACAGGTATCCCTTTGATATACTGGTTTCCTGTCTTTGGATAGATACCTAGTAGGGGGATTACTGGACCATATGGTAGTTCTATTTGTACTATTTTTGAGAAATTTCCTACTGTTTTTCATAGTGGCTGTACTAATTTAAAATCCTACTAACAATGCACAAGAATTTCCTTTACTCTACATCTTCACCAGCAACTATTGTTGTTTTTTAATAATAGCCATTCTAACTCAAATAAAATGTTATTTCATGTGGTTTTGATTTCCATTTCCCTGGTTAGTACTGCTGAATATTTTTTTCACATACCTTCTGTCCATTTGTATGCCTTCTTCTGAGAAATGTCCATTCATGTCCTTTGCCCACTTTTTAATAGGATTATTATTTGTTGTTGTTGTTGTTGTTGTTGTTTTCTACTGTTGAATGGTTTGAGTTCCTTATGTATTCTGGATACTAGTCCTTTGTCAGATGAATAATTTGCAGTTATTTTTCCCATTCTACAGGTTGAATCTGCACTCTGTTGATTGTTTCCTTGGGTGTGTAGAAGCTTTTTAGTTTAATATAGTCCCATTTGTCCATTTTTGTTTTGGCTGTTTGTGCTTTTGGAGTTTTAGACATAAAATTTTTGCCTAGACCAATGTTCTGAAGTGTTTTCCCTGTTTTCTTTTAGTAGTTTTACAATTTCAGGTCTTATATTCAAGTCTTTAGTCTATCTCGAGTGTATTTTTGTATATGATGGGAGATAGGGGTCCAGTTTCATTTTTCTGCATATGGGCACCCAATTTTATCAGAACTATTTATTGAAGAGAGTATTCTTTCTCCAATGTATGCTCTCTATGCCTTTGTTGAAAATCAATTGGCTGTAAATAAATGGATTTATTTCTGGGTTCTCTATTCTGTTCCATTGGTCTATGCATCTGTTTTTCTACCAATACCATGCTGTTTTGGTTAGTGTAGCCTTGTGATACATTTTGAAGTCAGATGGTACAATGCCTCCAGCTTTGATATTTTTGTTCAGGATTGCTTTGGATATTTTGGCTCTCTTTTTGTTTGTTGGTTTTCTGTACAAATTTTTGGAGTGTTTTTTCTATTTGTGTGAAAAATGACGTTAGTATTTTGGATAGGAATTACATTGAATCTTTAGATTGCCTTGGGCATTTTGGTCATTTTGGTCATTTTAATCTTATTAATTCTTCTGATTCATGAGTTTGGGATGTCTTTCCATTTGCTTGTGTCCTCTTCAATTTCTTTTATCAGTGTTTTGTCGTTTTCCTTGTGGAGACCTTTCATCTCCTTGGTTAGATTTATTAAGTATTTTACTTTTTTGTAGCTATTTTAAATGGAGTTGCCTTCTTGATTTCTTTCTCAGCTATTTCATTGTTGCTATATAGAAGTGCTGCTGATTTTCATATGTTGATTTGTATCCTGCAACTTACTTAATTTATTTAACAGATCTAAGTGTTGTTTTGGTGGAGTCTCTAGGCTTTTCTAGATAGAAGATCATATCATCAACAAAGAGGAACAATTTGATTTCTTTTCCAATTTGGATGTCTTTTTTTTTTTTTTTTTTTTTTTTTTCTGCTGCCAATTCCTCTGCCTAGGACCTCCAGTACTATACTGAATAAGAGTGGTCAAAATGGACATTCTTGTCTTGTTTCAGTTCTTAGGGAAAAGGTTTCCAGCTTTTCCTTATTCAGTATGATGTTAGCTGTAGGTTTGTCATATTTGGTCATTAATATGTTGAGGTATATTCCTTCTACGACTAGTGGGTTGAGAGTTTTTATTATGAAGAGATGTTGAATTTTATCAAATGCTTTTTCTGTTTCTGTTGAGATGATCTTATAGCTTATGTCCTTCATTCTTTTGGTGTGACATATAATGTTTATTGATTTGTGTATGTTGAACCCTCCTTGCTTCCCTGGGTTAAATCTCACTTGATTATGGTATATTATTTTTTGATATGCTGTTGGGGTTAATTTGCTAGTTTTTTGTTGAGGATTTTTACATGTATGTTTATCAAAAATATTGACTTGTAGTTTTCTTTTTTGTGTTCTTGCCTGTTTTGTCAATTCAGAGTATTGCTGGCTTTGTAAAATTAGTCAGAGAGAATTTCATCCTCCTCAGTTTTTTGGAATAGTTTGAGGAGAATTGCTGTAAGTTCTTCTGTAGAATTTGGCAGTGAAGACATCAGGTTCTGAACTTATCTTTGTTGGGAGGCCTCTTACTACTGATTCAATCTCATTACTCATTAGTGGTCTGTTCAATTTTCATATCTTTTTCTGATTCAATCTTGGTAGATTGTGTGTACCTTGGAATTTGTCTATTTTCTCCAGGTTTTCTAGTTTGTTAGTGTATACTTGCTGATTATAAACTCTGATGATTTTTTTTTTTTTTTGTATATCCGTGGTATTAGTTGTAATTTCTTCTTTTCCATTTCAGATTTCGGTTTTTTGATCTTCTCTTTTGTTAATCTTGGTTAGCCTAACAAATGGTTTATCAATGTTTTTTATTTATTTATTTTTTTAAACAACTTTTTATTTAATGAAACCTATGCATTGTTCTTTTAATCTATATTTTTGTCTCGTTCTGCTCTGATCTTTATTATTTTTTTTCCTTCTAACTTGGGGTTTTGTTTTCCCTTGCTTTTCTAGTCCCTTGGGTTGTATTGATAGATTGTTTATTTGAAATCATTCTACTTTTTTGATGTAGGCATTTATTGTTATAAAATTCCTTTTTACCATTGCTTTTGCTGTATCCTATAGATTTGGGTATGTTGTGTTTTGATTTTCATTTTTTTCCAAATTTTTTTTTTTTATTTCCTCCTTAATTTCTTGCTTTACCCAATGATTGTTAAGGAGCATATTGTTTCTCTGATGAGAAAAATGCTTATTCTGTAGCTATTGAATAAAATGTTCTATAAAAGTCTGTTGAGTTAGTTTTATGAAATATGCTGTTTAAATCCAACCTTTCTTTGTCTATTTTTCTGTCTGGATAATCTGCCTAATGCTGAGAGTGGGGTAATGAAGTCCCCAAGTATAATTGTATTGAAGTCTATCTCTCCTTTAGATCTAATAATATTTGATTCATATTTCTGGGTGTTCCAGTGTAGGGTGCATATATGTTTAGAGTTGTTTTATCATCTTGATGAATTGTCATTATATAATAACCTTTTTGTTTCTTGTTACTGTTTTTAACTTATTATTTATTTTTATCATTCAATACAAGTTTAGTTACTGCTGCTTGCTTTTGGTTTCCATTTGCATGAAATATATTTTTCCATTGCTTTATTTTTGGACGATATGTGTCTTTACAGGTAAGATGAGTTTTTGTAGGCAACATATAGTTGGGTCATATTTTTTATCCATTTAGCCAATCTATATCTTTTAAGATAAAAATTTTATCCGTTTACATTCAAGTTTATTATTGCTATTTGAGGGCTTACTCCTTTGATTTTACTAATTAATTTCTGGTTGTTTTGTATTTCCATCTTTCCTTCCTTTCTCTCTTTTGTTTATCATTGTGGTTTGGTGGTATTCTGTCATAGGAACATTTGAGTTGTTTCTCTTCCTTCTTTTAGTGCTTGCTGTACCTGTGTTTTTATATTTTCATGATTGTTCTTTCATTTCTTGCTATAAGATTCTCAAACAATTTTTGTAGAATCAGTCTAGTTGTGATGAGCTTTTGCTCGTCTGGGAAACACTTTCTTTTTCCTTCACTTATGAAAGATAGTATTGGTGGGTATAGGATCCTTGACTGGTGGGTTTTTTTGTTTGTTTGTTTGTTTTTCCAGTACTTTGAATATATCACTATTCTCTTCTGGCTTATAAGGTTTCTGCTGAGAAATCTTCTGCTAGTTTGAGGCAGATTCTTTTATAGGTGACTAGATGCTTCTCTCTCTCTCTTTTTTGTTTTTTTAGACATAGTCTAACTCTGTCACCTAGGCTGGAGTGCAGTGGTGCAATTTTGGCTCGCTGCAACCTCCACCTCCCGGGTTCAAGCGATTCTCCTGCCTCAGCCTCCTGAGTAGCTGGGATTACAGGTGCATACCACCACACCCAGCTAATTTTTGTATTTTTAGTAGAGACAGCATTTCACTATGTTGGTCAGGCTGGTCTCGAACTCCTGACCTTGTGATCCACCCTCCTTGGCCTCCCAAAGTGCTAGGATTACAGGCGTGAGCCACCGTGCCCAGCTGCTTTTCTCTTAATGTTATACATTTTTTTTCTCTTTGACTTTTGACTGTTTGACTAATATGCTGTGGAGAAGATCTTTTTGACATGTATCTACTTCTGTATGTGAATGTCTGAATCCCTTGCTAGGCTTGGCAATTTTTTAAATCTATTATTGCATTAAATAGCTTTTCTAACCCTTTTGCTTTCTCTTTGCCTTCAAAATTTGAATACTTGGTCTCTTCATGGTAATTTATATGTTATGAGGGCTTTGGTCACTTTGTATTTTTTTAGATTTCTTTCTTACAGGGTTATTTAAAATGAAGTGTCTTCAAATTCTGAGATTATCTTTTTCTACTTAAGCTAGTCTACTGTTGAAGCAAATGTATTTTGTATTTCATCCAATAATTCTTCACTTCTGGTATTTCTGGTTCATTTTTGATGTGTATATATATTTGGTAAATTTCTCATTTATATCATGAATTGTTTTTCTAGTTTATTTGTGTTGTTTTCCAGAATTGTCTTATATCTCACTGAGCTTATTTACTATGAATATTTTGATTTTTTTTCTAAAGTTCTGTAAATTTCTTTTTGATTGGAATCTGTTACTGAAGAATTATTATTTTCCTTTGGAGATGTTGTATTTCTTTGCTGTTTCATGTTTCCTGTGTCCTTACATTAATATATTCACATCTGGTATAACAGTCACTTCTTCCTATTTTTAAAAATTTATTTTTATATGGGAGGACTTTTTCCTGAAGATGTATCTATGGTATTGATTTGGGAGGGCACTTTGGCTTTGATTCTACATGCATACAGTAGTGTGTTCTTTGTATGATTTCTTCAGCTGTAAACAGTACCAATAGTGTCTGTGATTTACTTCATGGCTTAGGGCATGGTTGTTAATGAAGGGGGTGGTAAAGTTTTCCTGTGGACTGGGACACCAGCTGGGCTCGTCTTTGGGCCCCAGTGGTGGCACTAGTGGATTATGTATTCCTGTTCTTGGGTCCCAGGGTGGCATATGCTGCCACCTGTGTTAGCAAGTCTGGGTGGGCTGATTTGGGGGCCTCTGGATGGCTTGATCATGTGCCAGGAGTGACTGTAGGGGGTTAAGTAGGTGAGAGAGTTTTCCAGCTCCTGGGCAGCAGGTGCAGCCTGAGCAATGGCAGTGGCAGTAGTAAGACACCTTCTGGGACCCAAGCGGTCCATGTTGGGGTTGGTGGTTGCCTGTGTTGGTGTTGGGTGGGCCAGTCCCCAGCCCTCCACATGGCCTGTGCAGTTGAGTTTCAGCCATGATGGTAGCAGCAGGTTGGATGGACCTGACGTCAGACCCCAGGAGGAGTGCTCAGGTGCCACCAGTGGTGAACTGGGCTTGGCCATCTCCAAGTCCCCAGATGATGTGTTTGGATACTGGGAGTGGGTAAAGCTGGTCCAAACAGACCTGCCCTCAGAGTCCCTGTTGGTGTGTACAGGCACTGGTTATGGTTGGCAAAGGTGGGTGATCCACAGGCCCCCAGCATAATGCTCAGGTAGAGGCAGCAGCAGCTGTATAGCAGCCCTGCTACCGGGGAGGGCAGTGTTACTTTAAGTGAAAACAGAGGTAGGCAGGTAGCTGGGGCTATGAGTGTTGCCACCAGTGCAGACCCAAGGCATGAACAAAGCCCAGTCAAATTTATCCTTTGCGTGTGTGAAAATGTTTGGCCACCCCTTTGCTGGGGTGTTTGGAGTCATTGACTGTGGCTCTCATCTCAATCCTGGTGGTGGTGGCTATGAGTAGGGAATGTCAGTGGGGCTCCAGGGGTGTGGAAATGCAGGGGTTGTTGAGCCCCAGGGAAGGACACTGTCTGGCGAGGGCTTATATCTCAAAGTGGTGCCATACTGGAGCTTCTTGGGACTCAGGGGTTTGTGGGACCCAGCATAAGCCGTCTCTCTGGAGCAATGCCTTCACAAGGTCTCCAGGCAAATGCCTGTGTGTGTCTCAGGGCCTGTGAGGGTCAAGGTGTTTTCCTGTGCCTAGGATTATCTGCAAAGAAACGTGGACGACTGGGGGTCTCTCACTTACCTTTTCCACACACTGAGGAACTTCTCCAGACTCTCTGCTAATTCCAGCCAAACAGGCTGCCTGGCTTTCTTCTTCCTTGCTTTCAGTGCTTCCCATCACTTCTCTGCTGAACAACAATGTTCTCTCTTAAATAATATATTCAAAGTGTGATTATCTACTGGCTATTTTGATTCTTCTCCACAGGAAAGGCAAGTACCAGATGCATCTAGTCAGCTATCCTGAGGCCCCTTCCTTATCCAGAGTTTTGAATTGTCATCAGAGCGTTTATTCTGACTTAAGTGAAAGTCCTCACCGCATACTTTGTTATAGCTCTAACGTAATTAACCTCTGCTGCAATTTCCCCTATCTCCCTCTCCTTTCCCTCTGGATCACATATTCCTCTGTGTCCTTAGAACCTAGCTCAGCACGTGACATACTGTAAATAAATACCTAATATATTCTAGAACAATGAATTGCCAGAATAATTTGAAACCAGGAATGTGAGTTCAGACTTCCTTACTGGAAGCCCAATGTCCTTTTCACTGTACCATGCTTTTTCTTCCAGCTCAACACTAACTATCTCAGAACTTGTTCATGCATCTACAGAAAGAATATAGAAAACCACTTGCAAAAGCAGAAATCACTGTCTGAATCAGGTTCACATCTTGGCATTTGATCATTGATACATTTACTTTAGCTTAGATTTATTATCAGCCTGTATTATGGCCCTTCTGTCTGCTATGGCTCCTGACACTTTGCTGTCTCTTTAACCTGTGTTTTGCATCCTTAGGTTTCTGAACCCCTGACTGTACTCTGGTGTCCCACGCCTGACTTCTGTTTGAAAATTCCAGCTCTTCTGTTACCTGAGAGGCAGGCCTTTAGACAGGGCCTTCTGGGTGTTTTGACAACATTGCTCCTCTCTCATTGAGTCAATGAGGTGGAAGGATACACATATATAAACTTACTATGATTCCCTGCCTCAGCTGAGGGGATCAAGTCATCAATGACTGGGCTTATATATTTGTTTGTTCAGGCTGCCATAACAGAGCACCACAGATTGATTGGCGTAAACAATGGAAATTCATTTCCTAACAGTTATGGAGACTAGAAGTCTAAGACCAAAGTATCAGCAGTGTTGGTTTCTTCTGAAGCCTCTCTCCTTGGCTTGTAGATGGCTGCCTTTTCCCTGCTTCTTTAAATGGTCTTCCCTGTGTGTCTGTGTTCAAATCTCCTCTTCTTATCAGGACACCAGTCACATTGGATTAGGAACCCACCCTTATGACTTCATTTAACCTTAGTTATCTCTTTAAAGAGCCTACCTTCAAATACAGTCACATCCTGAGGTAGTTGGGGTTAGGACTTCAAATAGAAATTTTAGGGTTATACATTTCTGCCCATAATTGCTTATGCCAAAACCAAAAATTTCTGTGACCTGCCCATGCTACCACACAAATCTCACCGACACAAATGAGTTTGCCTCTGTGTTACCTAGGTTTTGGCAACAAGCAACATTACCTTCCACAAATATGCTATACCATCTGCTTCCTAAGACAAATCTTGTCTGTTATGAGAGAATTGGCAAGCATGAGTGTGAAAGTTTGAGTTCCAGATATTAAATATTTAAATATTAATTTGTTCTTTGAAATGGTTAATAAAGTTATTAGTATGTTCATTATAAGCCTCATAATTATATTTAATATTCACTAATAAAATCAACAGGATAGGATTCTATCCCTACTTCTTTGGTAAAAGTAGCATGTCTTATTTTGTTCCCCATGTCATTATTTCTCTTTCCCTCAATTAGTTCAGTGAACCATACAAGATTGTAAATATTAAATTCTATGACATGCTTAATTGACAAAATATGGAAGAAATGTGTGTACCAGTGGCTATAAATGACATCACATGCTCTGGAGGAAAAATGGTTCAGTGGGAAATAATGTAGCATTAATAAAACATACCAGTTACATTCAAAATGGGAAAGCATTTGGGTGACAGAAAACATTTTCTCACAGCATGGAATTTTTGATGGAGAAATTGAGTTTAAGTTGGTTTAACATACAAGGTGCGGGTATGTCAGCACTAACAATTGGTATTTCTGCATTTTTATCTAACATTATTCATGGCTTCAAAATAAATATTTCACATTTTTATCCTGTATCGTAGAATGTAAGTGGTATAAACTTCCTAGAATCCCCAAGGAAATAATGACTAACACTTATTGAGCACACTTTTTGCCAAGCATACTTGCATTAGCTCATTTCACCTGGAACTCAATCCTAGGAGGCAGGTACCATTATTTTCCCTATTTATTGATGAGAAAACTGAGGATGGAGAGTTTGGGTAATTATCCCATTCTCATACAACTAGAATATAAAGGAGCTATGGCTTGAATTTCACTGACTCCAAATCCCATGTTTTTACTGTTATATGTAAACTCTCCTTGCCTCAATGTTTCCTCATGTGTACAATGCATAAGATAAAATTAAATGTCTTGGCAATGTTGAGGAAATACCTTACCTGAAAACATTATAAAAATACAAAACTCGCAGCAAATAGGTACAGATATCTAAAAACTAATTAGGGAAAAAAAAAATAACTCTTACATCCAGGGACCCAGAGGTTTTTTTGTTTGAGGTTTTCCTAGACTGGCAAAGTTAAAATATTTTATTTTTTAGTAACTTTAAGGGTAAAATTTAAAAAACATTTGTTAAGAGATAGTACACAGTGGTTGGGTCTAGATATTATTAGTAAAGGAAAGCTTTAAAAAGGTTGTATTGGCCGGGTGTGGTGGCTCATGCCTGTATCCCAGCACTCTGGGAGGCCAAGGCGGGTGGATCACCTTAGGTTAGGAGTTCAAGACCAGCCTGGCCAACATGGTGAAACCCCATCTGCACCCAAAATACAAAAATCAGTCAGGTGTGGTGACACACGCCTTTAATCCCAGCTACTCAGGAGGCTGAGGCAGGAGAATTGCTTGAACCTGGGAGGCAGAGGTTTCAGTGAGCCGAGATCACACCACTGCACTCCAGCCTGGGTGACAGAGTGAGACTCCATCTCAAGGGGGAAAAAAAAAAAGAAAAGAAAGAAAGAAAGAAAGAAAGAAAGAAAGAAAGAAAGAAAGAAAGTAAGTTGTCTTACAATAGATACCACTTGTTCTCTTAAAACATACTGAAAATCAGTATTAACTATTTACAATGTGACTCTAAATAATAATGACTAGAACTAAGAGAAAAGAGCAAGCTACTGATTACCACTTAATTTTTTAAACTGTTACATGGGAAAACAGAGGTGTAGAGGGCCTTGTTCCTTATTGCTTTGGAATGAAGGAGGCCAAATAATTGGCTTTGAACTGAAGATCTGCAAAAATAATCAGCAAGGAAATTCTTGCCTTGGGCTCATTTGCCAATATCAGGGTATTTCAATGAAAGTAACGGTAATACATAGCATTGTATTGAAGCAGACATTTCAAATTCCAAATATGGGATGACTCATTGGGCAAAAGAGTCAGGTCTTGTGCAGGTTCTGGTGCAGGTCTTGCTATTTACATCTAAGAACCTTCAGCTGGCCACCTCTTGGGTCTGTTTCCCTACTGGAAGCATGAAGAGCTGGACCAAATACTCTGTACAGGCCATTTCAGCTTGAGTGACTTGTCCTCCTTGCAGCCTCTTTCTATGGGTGGAAGTTTCCGGGATTAGTTGGAAAGCTCCTTCTCAGTGCCCAGATGTGAGAGCACTGAAAAGCCCCTTGTCAAGAAGGAGTATATTATTTAACTGTTTCATGGTGTCACAAACACATGCTTCAACAAGGCAAGGGCTCTCTCTCACGCAATGTAAACAATCCCTATCACTGACAGAGATAGTACATTATCAACATCAGCAGTTTATTTGGGTATCAGCATTAGCCAATCAAGCTGAGCTTAACCAACAATTCTTGCAATTCCATATCTTGTCTGATTTTCCCTTTCTAGTTTGCTGTCTTCCCATTGTTCTTTTGCACAGCACGGGAGCTGCTTCTAATTCTGTTTGTTGCCATAGGAATCTAGTTTCACAGGGGTATGCAAGTGCCCCTGACTCACCTGCTTCTGCAGAAAAGCTATGGGTTATCTGCTCCTTCCAAAGATACCAGGGCTCCAGGTAACCACTCCCTGGTATAAGGAAAAGTAAGCAGGTAAGATTTACATGGCAATTGCATTTTTCAAGGTGCAGGCCATCCATGTTTTCCCTATCTTCCTGAAAACACATATTCCAGTGAGGTACACAGAAGAGTAAGTCTCATTTTTATTTGTAAATAGAGAAACTAAGGCACAAAGGCATTTCATAACTTGCCCAAGTTCCCACAAAAAGTGACATTATTGAGGCTTGAGCCCAAACCCTTAAGCTCAGTTCCCTTTCCTTCCAATAGACTACTGTCTCTGATTACATGGCACTTAAGTGTAAGACCAGAGCAAATTGTTGCTTCAGACAACTAGGGAACTATTATAGCCTAGTTCAGAGATCAGCAAACTATGGTGAAACGTGGCCCACTGCCTGTGTTTTAAAATAAAGATTTATTGGAACACAGTCATGCACATTTATTTATGTATTGTCCTTTGCTGCTTTTGCACTATGACAGCAGAGTTGTCATTGTGAGAGAGACCATGTAGTCTGTAAGCCCGAAAATATTTATATGGCCCTTTACAGAAAAAGTCTGCTATTCCCTGGTCTAGTCGGTAAACACATGGACTTAGAATTTACACATACTGAGATTAGAATTCTAGCCCTGCTACTTTGAAATTATGTCACCTTGGAGAGTTCCTTAATCTTCCCGAGCCTCAGTTTCCCTCTACGCAAAATGGGGTTGCTGTGTATCCCTTCGCAAAATCAAGTGAGATAACATATACTTAGAATAGTATCTGGTGTGTAGTTAGTTATCACTCAATGACCATTATTGTTATTTCTGAGGAAAATCAGGTCACATTTTCTGCCACTAAACTTTCAGCCAGCGGTTTTCTTCTAGCTGGCTGAGATGCATTTTGTTGGACTGAGATTTCCATAGATCTGGTGCAAAATTCTAAAAGACGGGGCCTGCCTGTCGTTCCTTGCCAGTTCTACCCCACATCATTTCTGCTACAGTGGAACCCACTTTGACTTGGCTTCTGAGCTGATTATTGGTACACAGGCCTTTCCTCTGCTAGTTAAAAACATTTGACTGCTGCTTCTGCTTGGACACTGTTGCTATGCTTGGGATTTTTACCCCCAATGGATTTGACCATTCTAGCAAAGTGCAGCCAGTGACAATAAGTAGAACAGAAGGCAAGAGTGATGTATTTTAGTGTAGAAATGGGGCCCAAGCCACAGATTTATCATACACATGTGTCCCTTTTTGCATGTTTTTGAGTTTTTGAGTTGTCTTAGTGTTACAAGATGACTGATTTCTTGTGTTCAAAGACTTTACATATGAAATGGGTCATTCCGATGACCAAGCCCAGAGACTCTAGTGATGAATTTGAGCAAGAATGGTCACTGATCTTCCTGAGATGGGCCCCCAAAGGTTAGGGTTTACATTAGACTTCCTGGAATTCTCTGATAGCCCAGTAAGATTATCACTCATTATATGATCTAAGCCAATAGACAGCCCAAAGCTTCTCATCATCAAGGCCACCTTTATAAAGAACTGTCCTCACTGGGAACTACACATTTTGAAATATTTTGCTATATCAAACAGCATTTATTTATTTGAATAGCCTTCTTTACCACCTGCATTTATGAGGTAATAATTAAATAAATTTTCCCTTTTAAAGAATAAATTGAAAGGATCAGGTAACTCCCAATCAGTTTCTTGTCAGCATGAGATGCCTTCAAGTTTTTCATCTGCAAAATAGAGGTGATGCTAGTCATAACCTCAGGGTTATTATGAAGAGTAAAGGAAGTGGAACAGTGGTTGGCACAAAGAAAGTGTTCAGTCAGGGTTAGCTATCATGGCTGTGAAGGTGAGGTTAATGGATTGATGGACTTGACAGAATCCTAGCCCAAAGTCAAAGCACTTGTGACTTTGTCTGCCTGCCCAGTCTGAAAGGGAGCATATGTAAATTCTCTGTCTAGTTGGGAGGATTAGTGTTTGCTTCACATTGAGAAAAACCTGTGGACCTCTATTATGCCCTCTAGACCTCTAGTTGTCCAGGGAATGATCTAGGCTCAAGCCAATCTTTTCAGGCTCTACAATTTGAGGTCAAAAATACAATTAGTATTTTTGTTCCCTAAGACACAGAAGACAACTGCCTTTAATTTGTTCTAAAGTGCTTTCTTTCAGTTTCAGGATATGTACAAGGCATACTGGGAAGGAAGTTGTACTTTCACTTTAGCATCCCAGGACTTAATGAGTAAAGCCAGCATGACCTATTTATAACTTGCAAAGGCAGCGGGGTAGTATGTAGGGTAATTAGAGACATAAGCTTTGAGTCATGCAGACATGGCTTCTCTCCCTGACCCTGTTACTCACTGGCTCTGTGACTTTGGTCAACTCCCTTTCACTCTCTGAGCCTGTTTCCTCACCTACAAAGTGTAGGTTATATTAATACCTACCTCATACGAATGTACAACAGGTAGAGGACACACATAGAAGGGGGGGAGAGAGGTATCCGTGCCATACTTGTTTTCTTTCTTCTCATTAGCATACCCAGGATCATTTCCCCTCTCAGCCTTTCCCATCCCAGGTTAAAAAATCCAAACCTCTACAATGTATCTAGTCAAAAGACAAAAGGTAGGATGGCATTTTGGTTAACCTGAGTCTCGCTTCATCTAGGAAAAGGAAGGTAAGCTGGGAACAGATTAAAGCAAACTCACTATGAGATAGGTAGGCTGGTTGGTTCCCTGTTTTAATATGGTCTGGAGGAAAAGAATGAAAGTTCCCTACTCAAGCTGTGGCTTACCGAACTCTCAACCAATCAGTAATAAAAGACCCAAGAGGCTGTTAACCACAAATTCCTGCTTCAGAGGGCTAGGGACTTCCCCAAGGCCTGCATGTGCAGTTAGAGTTAAACTTCAAACTATAGTTACCCCTTCCTTATTTTAATGTTAAAAATCATGCCCAGAGGTGGAGATGTAAAATGCTAATTCCACATATGATATATGAAGAAGCATGTTGAGCCAATGTATAAGCACTAGAAAAATCCCTCCTACTCCTATACATGCCCTGATATAATACTTTCCTGTAGAAAACTCCTATAAAACGAACTCACAGACTACCCTCAAGAACCAAACCATTTCTTTTCCCTTCTTGGTGTTGATTCCCCTGTGCACAAGCGGAATAAACTTTCCTTTGCTGCTATGTTTGGTTATCTCTTTTGGTTTCTATCCTGGGCAATCACAAAAATGCATGATGCTGGTAACATTTTGTGGCACCCCAGGTGAGGCTCTCCTTTTAGGTTCCAAGAGAGTGAGTGAGACTGCCCAGAGGATGGAGGTGTCTGACCAGACATGAACAAAAGCTAGCATCCTGGACCAGTGTTTCAGTGCTGGCGCCTTGGTGAGTCAGATCCAGACTCTGAATGTATCCCTGTTCCCTTTCGTTCATCTGCCTTGCCTTGCCTTGCATTGCCTTGCCTTGCCTTGCCCTGCCTTGCCCTGCCTTGCCCTGCCCTGACCTGCCCTGCCCTGCCTTGCCTTGCCTTTTGCCTTGCCTTTTGCCTTGCCTTTTGCCTTCCTTTTTCCCTTCCCTTTTCCCTTCACCTTCTTCCTTTTCAGTCTGTTTTGACTCTTCAGGAGCCCTGGTGTTTAATTAATCAGCCTTGGAACCCTGGTTTCAGTTTCTTTTTGTCCAATGGGAGTGATTCCTATTTACCCATCTGGTATTTTGTTTGGGTAGCTGGAGCGAATCTGGCTCAGCTTTCTGATATTGAACTGGGAAATTGTCTCCTGTTCTTGAGCTGGCTAAAAAGCAGTCAGCAATCTGGAGTTCTCTTTTGTCTCAGACTTTGAAATTTCTCAGTACTTTCCTCAATTTTTGTCTTCTCTATGGGGTCTGGAAACTGGAAATTTGCTTTGTCATTTGTCTAAGTGAAAATGTACTTCCTTTGATGGTCCTTGTTGCATGTGAGCTTGACCCTTCACAATTCCTGGGAAAGGCCTTACTCACCAGATCAGATCACCACTTTGTCTAGTTCATCACCTTATCGTTTGATAGAGTCAGTGTCAATGAATGTAAATATACAGTAGGTTCTACTTAGAGCTGGTGCAAAAGCTACAACCTATTAAATTTTGAGGGCTGTGGCCAGAAAATTTGGAAGCTAGAGTCTCTCAAGCTCCCTCAGTCAGCTCCCTTCTCTCTGTCCTCCTTCTCTTGCCTGGTTCTCACCAGGTTTCTGAGGGTCTGGGTTGGGTGGGAAGAGGAGTGGTTCATTAGAGCCAAGGGTTCCATCCCTCATCAGGCTACTTAATCATAGGACACCAGGTCTACCATGGAAAACACTGCAGGCATACCAAAAGATTTCTCCATAGGATGCATCCTCAGTAATTGAGACGAATTTGAATTGGATAATTTAAAGAAAAAGAAGCTGATGTATCTCTGTAATGTTGTTTGGCTTTGGAATCCCCAGGGGGACAAAGAGACATAGCCTAGGAATGGGGTCTTTGAGTTATAACACTATTTACAATTGAATTTCTGTTGCAGAAATTCTAATAAATATGTTTAGATCCCATATGTGCTGGCCTTTATAAAATTAAACCAGGATCCAAAACTGTGGGACTCCTGCAGAGTCTATGTGGCATCTCTTAAACAATTGAAAACGGAGCCAATTTCTGCTTTAGACTTTGACCCTGTAGATGCTGTCTTCTCAACACTTTTCCAGGGGCAGGCAGGAGCAATGAGTCCTTCTGCCCTGGTGGGTCCTCCTTCCTCTCACTCTGAGCCTCCCCCATATTGGGCTGTGTCAGGGAGGACTTCCCCTTCTACTTCCCAACAACCCCCAGTGCTATTCCCAATGGGGCTCTGGTCAGGCTCAAAGCTTGCACCTTCCTTTACTTCTCCACCAGCTCTGGGAGGTAACAGATGGCACTGGAAGGACAGTTTTGATACATGTACACTTTCCTTTTTTTAAAAAAAATAGATTTTAATTTTTATTATTATTGAGTTGAATGAGTGTTTTATACATTCTAAATACAATTCTTAGCAAGTTTATAATACACAAATATTTTCTACTGGTCTGTAGTGTGTCTTTTAATATCTTTTTTTTTTTTTTTTTTGGGACGGAGTCTCACTCTGACCCCCAGGCTGGAGTGCAGTGGCACAATCTCGGCTCACTGCAAGCTCTGCCTCCCAGGTTCACACCATTCACCTGTAGGTGGGACTACAGGTGCCCACCACCACACCCGGTAATATTTTGTGTATTTTTAGTAGAAACAGGGTTTCACCGTGTTAGCCAGAATGGTCTCAATCTCCTGATCTCGTGATCTGCCCGCCTCGGCCTCCCAAAGTGCTGGGATTACAGGTGTGAGCCACCGCGCCTGGCCTTTTTTTAACTTTTATTTTAGGTTTGGGGGTACATATGAAAGTTTGTTACATAGGCAAACACATGTCACGGGGGTTTGATGCACATATTATTTCATCACTCAGGTATTAAGCCTAGTACACAATAGTTAATTGTTCTTTTCCTTTCCCTCCTCCCACCCTCCACTCTTTGATATGCCCCAGTGCATGTTGTTCACATCTATGTGTCCATGTGTTTTCATCATTAAGCTCCCACTTATAAGTGAAAACATGTGGTATTTGGTTTTCTGTTCCTGTGTTTTTTTTGCTAAGGATAATGGCCTCCACCTCCATCTATGTCCCTGCAAAGGATATGATCTCATTCCTTTTTCATGGCTGCATAGTATTCCAAGGTGTATATGTACCACATTTTCTTTATCCAATCTGGTCGTTGATGGGCATTTAAGTTGTTTCCATGTCTTTGCTATTGTGAATAGCACTGCAATGAACATACACATGCATGTATCTTTATAATAGAATGATTTATATTCCTTTGGGTATACACTCAGTAAGGGGATTGCTGGGTCAAATGGTATTTCTGCTTCTAGGTCTTTGTGGAATCACCACATTGTCTTCCATAATGGTTGAAATAATTTACACTCCCACTAACAGTGTAAAAGTGTTCCTTATTCTTGGCAACCTTGCCAGTATCTGTTGTGTTTTGACATTTTAATAATCATCATTCTGACTGGCATGAGATGGTATTTCATTGTGGATTTGATTTGCATTTCTCTAATGATCAATAATATTGAGCTTTCTTTCATATGTTTTTTGGCCACATGAATGTCTTCTTTTGAGAAGTGTCTGTTCATGTCTTTTGCCCACTTTTTAATGGGGTTGTTTTTGTCTTGTAAATTTAAGTCCCTTATAGATGCTGCATATTAGACTTTTGTCACATGCATAGTTTGCAAATATTTTCTCCCACCCTCTAGGTTGTCTGTTCACTCTGTTGATAGTTTCTTTTGCTATACAGAAGTTCTTAAGTTTAATTAGATCCCACTTTTCAATTTTTGCTTTTGTTATGATTGCTTTTGGTGTCTTTGTCATGAAATCTTTGCCCATGCCTATGTCAAGGATGGTATTGCCTGGGTTGTCTTCCAGGGTTTTAGAGTTTTTGGTTTTACATTTAAGTCTTTAATTCATCTTGAGTTGATTATTGTGTACAGTGTAAGGAAGGCGTCCAGCTTCAATCTTCTGCACATGGCTAGCCAGTTATCCCAGCACCATTTATTGAATAGGGACTCTTTTCTCCATTGCTAGTTTTTGTCAGCTTTGTTGAAAGGCAGATAGTCATAGATGTGTGGCCTTATTTCTAGGCTATTCTGTTCCACTGGTCTACATGACTGTTTTTGTACCAATACCATGCTGTTTTGGTTACTGTAGCCTTGTAGTATAGTTTGAAGTCAGGTAACATTATGCCTTCAGCTTTGTTCTTTTTCCTTAGCAGTGCCTTGGCTATTCAGGCTCTTTTTTGGTTCCACATGAATTTTAAAATAGTTTTTTTCTAGTTCTATGAAGAATGGCCTTGGTAGTTTAATAGGAATAGCACTAAATCTGTAAATTGCTTTGGGCAGTATAGACATTTTAATATTTATTCTACCTAACCATGATCATGAGATGATTTGCCATTTGTTTGTGTCTTCTCTGATTTCTTTCAGCAGTGTTTCATAATTCTCATTATAGAGACATTTCACCTCCCTGGTTAGCTGCATTCCTAGGTATTTTATTCTTTTTGTGGCAATTGTGAGTGGGATTGCTTTTCTGATTTGGCTCTTGGTTTGGCTGTTGTTGGTGTATAGGAATGCTAGTAATTTTTGTACATTGATATTGTACTCTGCAACTTTGCTGAAATTATTTATCAGCTGGAGGAGCTTTGCAATTGAGACTATGTGATTTTCTAGATATAAAATTATATCATCTGCAAACAGAGATAGTTTGACTTCCTCTCATCCTATTTTGATGCCCTTTATCTCTTTCTCTTGCCTGATTGCTGTGGCTAGGACTTCCAATACTATGTTGAATAGAAGTGGTGAGAGAGGGCATCCTTGTCTTGTGCCAGTTTTCAAGGGGAATGTTTTTAGCTTTTGCCCATTTAGTATGAATATTGACTGTGGGTTTTTCATAGATGGCCCTTATTATTTTGAGGTATGTTCCTTCAATACCTAATTTTTTGAGAGTTTTAACATGAAGGGGTGTTGAATTTTATTTAAAGCGTTTTCTGCATACTTATGTGGTTTTTGTCTTTAGTTCTGTTTATGTGGTGAATAGCGTTTATTTAATTTGAGTATGTTGAACCAACCTTGCATCCTGGGGATGAGGCCTACTTGATCATGGTGGATTAGCTTTTTAATGTGCTGATGAATTTGTTTTGCAAGTATTTTGTTGGGGATTTTTGCATCAATGTTCATCAAGGATATTGGCCTGAAGTTTTCTTTTTTTGTTGTGTCTCTGCCATGTTTTGGTATCAAGATGATTCTGGCCTCATAGAATGAGTTGGGGAGGAGTCCATCCTCCTCAATTTTCTTGGAATAGTTTCTGTAGGAATTGTACCAGCTTTTCTTTGTAAATCTGGTAGAATTTGGCTGTGAATCCATCAGATCCCAGATATTTACTATTATTATTTTTTGGTTGGTAGGCTATTCATTATTGATTCAATTTCAGAGTTCATTATTGGTCTGTTTAGGGAATCAATTTCTTCCTGGTTCAGTCTTGAAAGGGTGTATGTGTCCGGGAATTTATCCATCTTGTCTAGGTTTTCTAGTTTGAGTGCATAGAGGGATTAGTAGTAGTTTCTGGTGATTGTTTTTATTTCTTTGGGGTCAGTTGTCACATTTTCTTTGTCATTTCTAATTGTGTTTATTTGGATCTTTTCTCCTTCTTCTTAATTAGTCTAGCCTGTGGCCCCAGGCAGAACACAGGCAGAGGTGGCCAGAGGCCCTGGCTGGGAGGACCCGGCTGGGAGGGCCTGCCCTGCTAGGAGGAGTGGATTGGGGTCCCGCTTAAGCAAGCAGTTTTGGCTGGGCGCAGTGGCTCACACCTGTAATCCTAGCACTTTGGGAGGCCGAGGTGGGCGGATCATCTGAAGTCGGGAGTTCTAGAACAGCCTGACCAACATGGAGAAACCCCATCTCTACTAAAAATACAAAATTAGCTGGGCATGGTGGTGCATGCCTATAATCCTAGCCACTTGGGAGGCTGAGGCAGTAGAATCGCTTGAACCTGGGAGGCGGAGGTTGCAGTGAGCCAAGATAACGCCATTGCACTCCAGCCTGTGCAACAAGAGTGAAACTCCGTCACAAAAAAAAAAAAAAAAAAAAAAAAGGTTTTGCCATGCCTCGACACAAAACAGCTGTATCTTGGTGGGGAACCACCTCTGCCCCTGTCGTTTTGGACTCTCCAAAGCCCATGGGAGAAGCATAGTTTCCTGGGGTTGCACATTCACTCATCACTTCCCTCAGTGAGGGAGGATTCCCTGGCTTCATGTTGCTCCTAAGTAGGTCGTTGTCATTTCTTGCTTTTCTTCCTTCTCTGTGGGTCAGGTTGTTTCCTTGATTAGTACCAATGCGAGTTCCTGGATGCTTCAGTTGAAGGTGATGTCTTTACTCACCCCTTCCATTCCTCTCTGTGAAAGCCACTCAAACTAGCTGCTCTGGTTGTCCATCTTGGCCATTCCCCTGTACCCTTTTCAATGTCAGATATAAGTCAATACAAGGAGTGGTTCGTCTGGTTCTTGGAAAGTTCAGAATTTACTAAATTGGATCTAATGTGTGTGTGTGTGTGTTTTAACTTGGCAAGATGTTATGATAGTTCTGACCCACCTTTATATGCCTGATGAAAAAGTTCAGATCTTGAAAAAGTCCAGGGAATATACAGAAAGGATAGCAGAATCTAATTCTGGTCATGTTGTCTACCAAGCATCTAGTGAGGTGATCCCAGAACAAAACTCCCAGGGGGTTTATGAAGATAGAAGATAACAGTCAAAGGTAGGTCATTTTCTCAACTGCAAAATGGAGGGAGCAAGAAAGTTCCAGAAAATCCAGCAAATTATGACAAAGCAAAATAAATTACTTGGGAAAAGGATGAAAGTCCAGCTATGTGCCTTAATAGGCTCTCTGAAATATTCAGAAAACATACTATTAATAGTATAGAATCAAAGACCAATGAGAGTCAAACCCTTCTGGCCATGAGTTTCATAACCCAAACTGTGTCAGATATTCAGAGAAAGCTTCAGAAGCTGAAATGTGGCCCCCAGATCCCTTAGGCCTTTAAAGGCTTTTAACAATCAAGACTGGACAGAGAAGGAAACGAAGGATGAGAGAATGAAAACAAGGCACATATTTTGGGTGCCATAATTATAGGTCTGCCGTGAGGTGACCCTAGGCAATAGAAAAACCTTGGGTGAGGTGTGAATAGACCTTGACCAGCAGCAATAGAAATGGGATGCAACCAGTACACTTACTGTAAGAAAAAGGGGCACTGGAAAAGGCACTGCCTATTCTGTCATAGGAAGCCAGGATAGAATGAGTCTCCCCAACCTGTTACTCTTGTTGCTAGCCTCTCAGATGGGTAGGCTACTCTGTCTGCTTGAGGGGGCCTGCTCATCTGCCTCCAGTCATCATCACCATTCTGGAGCCTCAGATCACCCTCGACATGCTTATCCAACCTATCAGACTTCTCTCCAATGCTGACTGTAGGGTGACAGGAAAAGGTGGTCAGCCAAAAGTTAGACAATTTACTTTTCCTTTGACTTTGACTTGTGAAATCGGATATAAGGCTATTACTCATTCCTTTCTATATGTCTCTGAGGATCCTCTTCCTTTAGTAGGTCATGATTTATTATACAAGCTCGGAGCCTCAGTTTCTCTCTGAGGGAATACCATAAAAGTTCTGACAACCCCTAGAAAGGAAATTCATTAACTGGCCCTTTTGGCTCCCCAAGGTCAGAAACCACCTTGTGTCTCAGAAGAGATATTGACTTGAGTGGCAAAGTCCATATGGGATACCAGTACACTGGCATGAGTCATCACTGCAGAGCCTATTAAAATACAACTGAAGCCAAGCATACCCTACCTATGCAAGCCCTAAAACCCTTTGACACCTGGAGCCCTACAGGGGATATGGCCCCTCCTGGAAAAGTTCCTACAGCATGGGCTAATTTAGCCCTGCCAGCCCCCTTGTAATACTCCAATCCTGCCTGTGAAAGAAACAAATGGAAAGTACCACTTTGTTCAAGGTCTTAGGGCAGTGAATAACTCAGTTGTCCCCATTTATCCTATAGTTCCTTAAACATACACACTGCTCTCTCAAATCCCTGGCTGCACTCATTTCTATACTGTGCTGGATCTAGAGTATGCTTTATTTTGTATACTGCTGCATCTTGACTCCATCTACATGTTTGCCTTTACATGGAAGGATCCATAGACCCAGGAAACTTTCCAATATACCTGGACAGTCCTACCCCACGGGTTTCAGGATAGCTCCTACCTTTTTGGGTGAGCTCTGGCAAAAGACCTCAGAGACCATAAACTTACAAGTGGCGCCTTATTGCAAGATGGGGACAGTTTGCTTATTTTTAGTGAGGACTTCCATGATTCTCAACAAAATACTATTAAAACCTTAAGTTTCTTGACTGACTAGGGATATAAGAGCCGCTATTCAAAGACTCAGATCTCTAAGATACAGGTTCACTATCTAGCATTCATACTTACTACAGGAGCCAGAATGCTCACCCCAGACTGAAAAAAGTTAATTGCTTCCTGCTGGTCCCTGGTAATAGAAGAGAGCTGTGGGGATTTCTGGGGATGGCCAGCTTCTGCCAGATTTGGGTCCCAAACTTTGACCTCATAGTTAAACCCCTTTATGAGGTACTCAAGGGTGGAGAAAAAGAACTGTTCCACTGGGAAAAAAGTCTGCCAGCAAGCATATGAAACCCTAAAATCTGAGTATTGTCAGGTTCCTGCCTTGGGATGTGTGGAACCTTCCCAGATTTGTGGAAGCCTTTCTTTCTTTTTGTACATGAGAGGTATGGATAAGCCCTGGGAGTCCTAATTCAGAAGCTAGGGCCTGTTCAAAGGCCAGTGGCTTGCTTTTCAGAGAAATTACACCCAGTAGCCCAGGGGTGGCCCAGCTGCCTTAGAGCAGTGACAGCCACTAGCCTACTGGTCAGAGAGGTCTCCAAACTCATACAAGCCAACTCCTTGATGTTTACACTCCCCACCAGGTCCAGGATGTGTTAGAAATAAAAGAGCACCACTGGTTGACTCGGGGGAGGTTAACTCAACACCAGACCCTACTACTGGACACCCCAGACCTTAAAGGTATGTCAGACTTTGAATCCTGCTGCCCTGATTCCCTCGCTCGCTTTGGGGACACCAGAACACACCTATGTGGAGACTTTGGAGAGGACCTATTCTAGCTGAATCGACCTGCAGGATACCCTCTTAGAAAATCCAGATGAAGAATGGTTTACATGGGAGTAGCTTTGTAGAGAATGGAGTCTGGAAGGCAGGACATGCTGTCAGCCTAAACTAAGCCATAGAAACAAAAGCACTTCCCCTAAGCACTTCAGCTCAGGAAAAGAGTTCAGAGCCCTACTCAGGGCTCTTCAGCTTGGGGAAGGAAGAAGACTTAATGTATCTACTGACTCTAAGCATAGATTCCTAGTGCTCCATGCTCTGCAGCTGTCTGGAAAGAGAGGTTAATATTGACTGCTAGGAGCTACCTGATAAAAGATAAGGAAGTGATTCTATCCTTTTTTGAGTCAGTTCAACTCCCTCACCAAATAGCTGTTACACACTGTAAAGGGCACAAAAAGGACAGTTCTTTAATCAACCAAGGAAACAACCAGGCTGATAAAGTGCCAAACAGGCAGCATGGATAGGGTAACTTGACACTTTGGCCCTTGTAATCAGACCCTCCACTTTGCCTTCAAATCCCCAATAGAGCCAATCAAAAGAGAAATTGCCAGAGAAGGAGGGATACAATTTAAATGGTCAGGGATGTCTAGAAGATTAGCAAGGATGCCTCTTCCTACCAGAAGCTGACCAGTGGAAAATCATAAAGGGCCTTCATGAGGCAACTTACTATAGGAGGGGCTTACTATGAAATTTAATTCAAAATTTCCTACTGGGCAAGGCTTTAAAAACCACAGTGGATCAGGTAATTCAGGCATATGAAATTTGTCTTAGAAATAATCCCCAAGCCCATCTACTGGCTCCACCTCTGATTGCTGTAGTGCAACATTGGGGGACCTGTCTTGGAGGAGATTGCAAACTGATTTTTCACAGATGCTCCCAAAGAGTGATTCAAATATCTTTTATTTTTGACAGACACTTTCACAGGCTGGGAGAAAGCTTTTCCCATGTGAACAAAGAAAGCAACCAAAGTTTATAAATCACTGCTTAAAAAAAATAATTCCTAGGTTAAGGTTCTCAGCCTTTCTACAAAGTGACAACAGGCCATCTTTTATCACCTGGGTCACCCAAGGACTGTCTAGCAGTCTTGGCATCCAGTACAAACTTCACTCCACCTGACCTTCTCAGTATTCCAGGAAGGTTGAAAGAATAAACCAAACTCTTTAATAAATAAACAAACAAACAAAACTGTGGCTAAACTATGCCAAAACACCGAGGAATCACAGATTAAGTTTCTTCCTATTGCCTTACTAAAATTAAAAGCTGTCCCGAAGGGAAACATAAAGCTCAGCCCCTTTGAAATGATCTATGGGTGGCCTTTTCTCAAAACAAGCTTTCTACTAGATGAAGATTTAAATCAGGCTCTAAAATACATCATTAGCTTGGGACAAGTTCAGCAGGCAATCATTCAATATAGTAATAAGATTACCTCAGCTAGGAAAGGGGATTTCAGATCGTTTCCATGTTAGCCGAGGTTCACAGGTCCTACTCAAGACATGGTGAGAAGGAAACCCAGAGGATCAGTTAACTGAAAAATAGAAGGGTCCTTACCAGGTTATCTTGTCCACTCCAATGGTCATAACGTTGGAAGGACTTCCGACTTGAGTCCATGTCTCTAGAATAAAACCTTTTGCTTCTTCTGACGAACAGGCCTTCTCGGAGGAAACAGTCTACTCCTGGAAGCTTACAGAGGACCTCAAATATTTCTTCAGGAAGCTGCCTCTGGAAGGCAGCAATAAAACTAAAGAATACTCTTAAATACATAACTGATACGAGTGTGCTTACTCTTCCTGTTAATTGTTAGTGTTTTCTTAATAATCTACTGGTTGGCATCACTCTGTCTGCCCTCTATTGGCTAGAATCAAGTCACTTACAAGTGCATAATTATTAACCAAACAAGTATCTTGCCTTGAATATTAGTCATGCTCTCATTATGCCCTCTTTCTTTTAATCTGGGTGCAAGGCCCCTGGAATCGCAATAGCCTAGTCAGTTTCTCCAAAATCATCAGTAGAGGAGAATCCCTTTCTAACTGCTGGATCTGCCACAGGCACCCCCAATTCTCTTTGTGTGTTCCTTTTGCAGATCCTTTAAACCTGTCTACCCTAAACCTGATCATATATTACTTAAATAGAGGTCAGCTATCTAAACCCTATCCTTTAACTGTCAGACTGCTTCCTACCCATCAAGTTCCTTGTTATACCCTTCCCCCAGCTAAAAACTATTCTCTCGCTATAGGAAATGAGGAATTAAACCACATCTGAGCAGGATGTATTCGTTGCAATTTTTCTTCTCATTACAATGTTACTTGGTACCCCACCTCTAACTTAAAATTCTGCATATGTAAGTTAACTCATTGGTGCCCTATAGAATTACTAAAAATGTATGGGCCCAAACCTGCTAGCAAAATGCTTTCTGATTACTCAGAGCAGTGTGAATACTGGCAGGGTAACATCCCACCACTTTAGAAATACGGCTTTACACTGCCCAAGGTTTCACAGCAATTTACAAGCTCAGTTATGGGGGCAGATCTACCATACTTCAAGGTACCTCAAAGGTCATCCCTGACCACCTAGTACATAACATCATGGAGCAACACACAGACAATTATCAAGGCCACAGTTGCACAATTAATAACCTGAACCTCACAATTCTCAATAACACCCAGGAGGACATTTGCATTTGCACTCCTCCCAGAATTGTTTTTCTTTATGGCCACCCTAATAACCACCTCCCATGGGTCACGTCCTACTTCTCTTATACATTTTCTCCACTGGCTCAGGCCTATTTTTGCATAGACAATATACAATTCGTGGGTAAATGTGCCTTGGAAATGATAAATGAAGTAATCTTCTGTAACTCTACCTGCCAACATCAGGCCCCTAGTTGAGCAAGGTGAGGCCTCGGCATGGTCACGGTGGGAATAGGCCTAAATATTGGACTAGTTGCACCTTTTGCAGAGTCTTCACTTCCTGTGAGGTAATCTTATATGATCTGACATGACAGATTGGTCATATAGTAGACAAGACAGGAAAGGATCTGAAAGTTCTGAAGACCTCCATCAATTTTCTTGCTAATGTGGTGTTGGACAACCACTTAGACCTAGACTTGGCAGAACAAGGAGGCATATGCACAGTCGCCAACACCTCCTGCTGTACTTGGATAAATACTACAGGGCAAGTAGAAGTTAACATCCAAACAATCTGTAATCAGGCAAAGTGGCTACACCTTTTAGGTAAAGGGAATCCAACAGCTGACTCGATATTGAATGCTGTAAAATCAGCCTTACCCTGTATAACTTGGTTTCTTCCCTTCTTGGGGCCCTTATTGGCCATGCTTCTTCTATTAATTTCTGGGCTGTTGTTTGTTTAATGTTTCTTTAACCTACTAGTAAAATTTTTGTGTTCCAGATAACAACTTTATGTCAAGTTAATTGTCATACAAGGCTTCCAGCCAATTCTGGAGACCACCAGTCCAGACCATATTGGCCCCTATACCAAGTTATGAGAGATGACTGTTCCTCCCAGGGATAAAGATAGGGAGTATGCCCATGCTCAGCAGAAAGTAGCTACAGAAAAAAAGACCTTCACCCAGAACCCCTTAAGAATAAGGAGGATACAATCTCTCAGGGAGGAATGAGATAGGCAGGCTGGTTGCTTCGCTGATTTGTTTTATTTTTTAATTTTAATTTAGAAAGCTTTTGAGGAACAGGTAATTTTTGGTTACATGGATAAGTTCTTTAGTGGTGATTTCTGAGATTTTGGTGCACCCATTACCTGAACAGGGTACACTATACCCAATATGTAGTCTTTTATCCCTCACCCACCCCCCAACCCTTTCCCCGGAGTCCCCAAAGACCATTATATCATTCTTGTGCTTTCGTGTCCTCATAGCTTAGCTTCCACTTACAAGTGATAACATATGATATTTGGTTTTCCATTCCTAAGTTACTTCACTTAGATTACTGACCTCAAGCTCCATCCAAGTTTCTATAAAGGCTATCATTTTGTTCCATTTTGTGACTAAATAGTATTCCATGGTGTATATATACCACACTTTCTTTATCCACTTGTTGGTTGATGGTTATTTAGGTTGACTCCATATTTTTGCAATTGCAAATTACACTGCTATAAAGATGTGTGTACGTGTGTCTTTTTCATATAATGACTTCATTTCCTTTGGGTAGATGCCAAGTAATGGGATTGCTGGATTGAATGGTAGTTCTACTTTTAGTTCTTTAAGGAATCTCCATTCTGTTTTCCATAGTGGTTGTACCAGTTTACATATCCACCAGCAGTGTAGAAGTGTTCCCTTTTCATCACATCCATGCCAACATTTACTATTTTTTGATTTTTTAGTTATAACAATTCTTGAATAAATAAGGTGTTATCTCATTATGGTTTTAATTTGCATTTTTA